>NW_004524894.1:947034-961156 GCF_000260255.1 Octodon degus | reverse complement strand
TAGTATAAGAAATCAAGGGAAGAAATAAAAATAGAAAGGCATAGCACAATTAAAAGGAAAGTGAGCACTTGAGGAGTAGACAATGAAGAGAGGGCAAGAAAAAAAACTTGTCTTTCAAGTAAATGTTTGTTTTTTAAAAAGGGTGATAAATGAAAACAAGAGACAAAAATATTACGTGGCAAAGTCATACATCTATGTGCACAAACTGGGTAAGGCAATGGTCCTGAGAAACTTCAGCATGTTTTTGAAACTAGCAGTTAATTGGTAGGATTCTCACTCTGACTAAGTATATATGTTGATAGCTGTAAATTAAGCAACTGCACTGAAGAAAGCAATATGTAGTACTGGAGTCATGCTTGGAATTCCTGTCTTTATGGTCTTCTAATTATGTACTGCTTGTCATGATATACCAACTACTAGCATACTGTCTTTCAAGTAAATGCTTGTTTTTTAAAAAGGGTGATAAATGAAAACAAGAGACAAAAAAAATTCGCTGGACTGTCCTGCGACAATGCTGTGTACGGTTAGATTTCTAATTTTTTGTAAAAATATGTAAATGCTTATTCTTATTTTTAAACTTTTTTATCTTTTTCATTTTTTCTCCTTATATTCTGGAGGCAAGAAAAATTTAAAATATCACTAGTTGGGGGTAAAATACCTGTTCCATTTTATGTCTAAGATGTTCCATATACAGGCAGTTAGTAAGGTCCCCTGCCTTTGTTGTAGGGTAATAATCCTGTCTTCTGAAGGGTTAACAACCTAAGTTTGTGGACCAAAAATTAGAGATAAAGAAAGGCTGCCAAACAGCCAAGACATTGGCCCTGCCTTTCAAGGTCAGTGAAGACTGGGGTTATAGTTGAACCTGTACTGTAACAACATGTAACTAAGTTGTGTCCCAAATTTTCTGATCAAGGAGATAATGGGGCCACAGAGGAAAATGAACCATGATGTAGAGAGTGCCTAAGGGCAGTCACATGGAGAGAAAACATTCTCTCAGGCTTTCACAGAGAGCAAATTGTTCAAGCAATGTCTGTGGCTCATCCACATGGCTGACACTGACAAAGGATCTACAAACAGCAGTACAAGGATTCAGGATAAATCCTGAGGGGATTTGACTGTCCTTATCAGATATAAAGTTACATTTCTCATTAGATAGTTATTGCTTTATCTTGGTCTTAACCATCCAGCAGAGAAGTATGAAAATGAAGTATAAAAGTAAAACCGTATTTATATGCTGAACTATAAAATGCTCAATTCAACAACTTCGGACATTGCCAGTCTTACGAAAAATCCACCATGTTTATGGGCTACTGAACTATATTGGGATATTTTGCTGAATTCATGCACCCATTGTATATAAATGACAGTGGAATGCCCTTTTTTGACAAAAGTAACCAAAAAGTGGATTACAAGTGAAAGACAATTTTGTACCGGTATACTCAAATTAGTTAGGATAAATATAGTGCTCCATTCTCTTAATTCAATGAATAGAAAGTTTTGTTATAATAGTGTTTGAGACAGGATATCATGTCTGCGTCTTAAAAAATGAGTAACCACTAAGACAACAATATGCAATGTATTAATTATTGAAAGTGTGCTGGTAATTGGTTTTGAAACTTTCTCATTGCTTTCTTTCTCAGTAAACTTATTTTAAAAAATCCTTTTACTTAAACTCTATGTATAAACATATAGCTTTAAATCAAAATAAAAAATATCAAAGGATCTTTCTCATGCTGGCTTATTATTCCTCAGAATTTACTAGGGACACTATATCCTTCAACTTGAAGAAAATGGCTAATTTGCAGCCATCTATAAAACCCAGGTCTATTCTTTTCTATTGCAAGATTATAAGAAATTGGACAACACTTAAAAGAATTATAAAAAAAATTATAGGCTATTCTCTTCATAACATCTGTATATCTGGTAGATAAATATGCCTATATTTTTATTTTTATTTTTTATTCTTTTTAAAGTTTTATTGATAAACATATAGCAATGAGACAGTTTCAAATCAAATCGAAAGTACAGTTTCAACAAATAATACACTGCATATATTCTTCTTAGTGGTTAATTGCTGTACAAGATGCAGACTTGTGATCCTACTTACAAACACCATTAGAAAAAATCATTCTATTCATTAAGAGAATGCAACTATATATCTATCCCAACCACTTTGAATACACAGATACAAAATGGACATTCATAGTTATACCCCAATTTTTTTTTAAGTTCCGTTGTTGAATATTCTAAAAGAGTACAGAAGCCCATAATAGCATTGGGTCTTCTGTTTAATTGGCAATGTCAGAAATTATTGACGTGAGTCCCCCACAGCTCAACATAACAACATGGCTTTACTTCCTATATTTCATCTTCATACTTTTCTACTGGATAGTTAAGACCAAGGTAAAGCAGAACCTATGCAACAAGAGTTGTAGCTTTTTGGTTTGAGAAGGTCAGTGAAATGCCCTCAGGATTTATCCTGAGATCCTGTACCTCAGATTGTAGAACCTTTGTCAGTGCAGCCATGTGGATGAGTCACGGCCATTGCTTTGCCAATGTGCTCTCTGTGAAAGCCTGAGAGAGTGTCTTCTCCCCATGTGACTCTCCTTAGGCACACTCCACGTCATCGATCAATTTCCTCTTTGGCCCCATAACCTTCTTGATCAGAAAATCTGGGACACTACCGAGGTACATGACGTTACAATACAAGTTCTCATATGTCCTGAGTCTTAATTGACCTTAGAAGGCTAGGGCCAAAATGTTGGCTTTCCTTGTAGCCCTCCTTTTTCTCTAATTTTGGTCTGCAAACTTAGGTTGTTAACCATCCAGAAGACAAGCTTATTGTTATTATCAAACGATTTACACTATCAAGCTTAACCTCACTATCTCACTGCATTTCAAACATCTTAGGCATAATAAGGAACAGGTATTTTTCATGAAGTATTGATATGTTGAACCTTAAGTCCCTACATAATATGATAAAGAACATTTAAAAATTAGATTATATTTTAACAATAGGATAAAGAATTCTATGCTTCTCATGTTTGCACATAAGTCCAAAAATCTCACCATATACAACCTTGAAGCAGGACAGTCCCACAGTATTCCTTTTCCTGTCTCTTGCTTTCATTCACCACCCCCTTCTTCTTGAACATCCACCTACCTGAGAGACATCTTAGCAGTAACTGGCATGTCATGACAAGCAGCCCGTGTTCAGAATACCACAATGACAGGCGCTCCCAATATGAAACCACTATTACAAATTACCATCTGCAGTGCAGTAGCTTAGTTCACAGATATCAGTATATATAGTTAATCAGGGTGAGAATCATTCCAATTAACTCCTAGATTAAAGAATCTGAATATTCTCCGGATCATTGCCTTGCTCAACTTTACATATAACTGCATGGCTTAACATTGTCATGTTTCCTACCTCATCCCATTTCCCTCTCTTGATTAGTTAGTCCTTGAGATCCTGCTTTCCCTTTCCTTGTATTATATCTTTCTATTTGTATTTCTTCTTTGGAGTTCTTATACTAGGGAGACTATACGATATTTACACATGTGTGTGTGGTTTATCTCACTTAGGAGTATATGTTCAAGTTATGCCTATATTTTTAAAGTCATGTAACTAATATTTTCCATGGAAAATAAGAGCATTAAAATTATATTTAAGGGGTTGTTGGAGATGGCTCAGTGGAATAAGCGATTCCCTAGTAAGCACAAGGGCCTGAGTCAATCCAAAGTTCTGAAAAAAAAGATGTATAAATTACATTTAATATTTTTCAAAGGCATAAATCCTAATTTTAAAATACTAAATATGAATCATATTGTGATGGAAAAGGAGCTCATTTCATTGAAATGCTGAATTTTATTTTGAGAGAAGTGGGGCTTTTTAATTTGTTAATAATGATTGCATTCCTCTTAGGGACTTGATGGGTATACCAAATTTTTCTCAACTACTCACTTTATCTTCTTTCCCTCTCTTCCCTCCCACTTCCTTCATCTCTGTTTCCTTTACATATGAAAAAGAACTATCCCACCATTTTATACTGATTATCTTTAATTTTGTACTATATTTTATTTTGAGTTTCTCATATAAGAGAAATCATGTGATAATTAAGCTTGTGTGTCTGATAATATTTCACTAAATATTTGTATACTGCTTTATGGAACAGTAGTACCCCACTGTACATAAATACAACATACTTGTTACCCATTCATCTGTTAATGGATGTATCAGCTGTTTCCAAGATTTTGTTATTATGAATTGTGTGGTTATAAACATGGGTATGCATTTATCACTGTAATAATACATTTAACACTTTTATGAATATACCAAGAAGAGTGATGATTGGGTTGAATGGATTTTCTATTTAGTTTTTTGAGGAATCTCTATGATGATTTCCATCATAGTTTCTACCAATTTACACTCCCATCGACAGTGGAGAAGGTTTTTTCCCCATAGCCTCTGTGTCATTTCTCACTTATTTATTTTCTTTTTTGTTTTTTTAATATAAACTACTTATGCACCACTGTTTACCATTATTTATAATAAAGTAAACAATGTTCATTAGGATAACATTCTGACTACTCAGAGTTGTTTTCCTGGCTTCTGCTGAAAACAGTAACCTTAATACTGAAAAGATTGAGCCTACATCTAGGGAACAAGTTGGTGTCAAGAAAAAACACCCAGGTCAATAGTTTAGATTGCAAGTTCTTCCACTTATTTATTCTGTGTCCTAAATTGTGAAAACCTCCAGCCACTCAGTAGGTTTCCATGAGCCAAGTCTTAAGACATGCATGAATCCTGACTTTTGAGGGCAGATTTCAACTTGTGAAGTAATGAGTCCTGAGGAATTTTTAATGTTCCCTCGTTAAGTCTTCCTTAGCAAATTCAAACAAACCAAGTTTTGACTTGCTGCCTTATTTGGGTGGAAAAGTTGTTAGTAGAGAAAATATTTTTTTTTCACTTTTTGAAACAAGATCTGGCTATGCAGTTCAGGCTGGCCTTGTGCTCACTTTGCAGCCCAGGGTGGTCTTGAACTCCCAAGATCCTCCTGCTTCAGCCTCCCAAGTTTTGGGATTGTAAGCATGCACCACCATACCCAGTTAGTTACGACTTTTTTTGAGGGGGATTTTTGGAAGGAAATTGCATTTTTGTGACTAAAGACAGATACAGATTCTGATATGGCTGCTTTGAAAATATCTACTTTAAACTGTCCAATGAACCACAAAACCATCTATTTAACTTAAAGTGTTATGTCTTCAGGAAAACTTTCTATTTAACTGGAAGTGATTTCTTAGGTTGCTCAGAATGATGGCTTCTCAAACATGAGGTTATCACCCATAGTTTTTATTTCAGTGAATGTTTAAAAACGAAACAAAAACCACATACCTAAGAATTTTCTTTATACACAAAAAACCCAGAGTGATCCTTAAGCATATAAACTAAAACATAAGCTCTAATTTGGCCTATGGACAATTCTCCCCAACATTTACAGAAGCAGAAGAAATGTAGCAGGCTATCAAATGCTCTTTTTCAATAAAGAAGGTAGGCACAAAAGCTTTATTTGTTCAAAGTAATCACTACCATAGATGTGAAACAAACAAAGTCCCAAAACTTCCAAATACTACTTTCAAACTGACATGTTAAACTTGATTTTTATTAAAAAATTTTTTCACAGTAGTAAACCAAAACCAAGACTATATATTATATATATATATATATATATATATATATATATATGAATGATATAAGTTATTGAACTTCATCTTCTGGACAAGAATGCCAAGTTAGTCTCTCTTCATAAAAAGCAATTACAATTTGAGGACATTTCATATTTGCCTCTTTTGCCAGCACCAAGTCAGTCTCATATGAGTCTTTCCATTTCATGAGAAACATCAATTCTCTGCTACTATCTGTGGTGCAAATTATTTACTCAGGATCAAGACCTCTAGCAAAATCTCTGGGTTTGACAGTAGTCTCTCTCTCTCTCTCTCTCTCTCTCTCTCTCTCTCTCTCTCTCTCTCTCTCTCTCGGTTTTGACTTGCTGTCATCAGATTCACTGTCAGAGAAAGATTTTCCTTTTGTACCATCTTTTCTTTACCAGCTTTTTGACAATTAAGAGATGTTTCAATTATCTCTTAATAAACTAAATTTTCATCTGGTTCTCATGTATTGGCAGCACCTGTAAATCTCTTTCACTTCAAAAAAGTAGTCCACCTTCCCATTCACTACACGTTGTTCCAATACTTTCTCTACCACAGTCTCTTCAGGTTCGGCTTCCTCAATGTTTTTGCCTTTTCTATTTGTTTCTTTCCCATTTTTTCTAAGGTAGTTTTATTGGAGGTTGTTTTATTAATGCAGACTTGAAGACCTATTATTCATAACCTCAGATGCTGAGTCACAGGTCCACAGTCTGGGCCTGCACGCCTGCAGCTCCACTCACACCTGAGCTCAGGGGAACAAGTTCTAACTGATTTCTTGAAGATAGCATTGTTTCTGAAGTGAAACAGAACTTCAGTGTTGTTTTCATTTGCATTTCTCATATTCCTAGCAGTGCTGAACATTTTTCATTCATTTATTGTCCATTTGTATGTCTTTGTCTGAAATTTGTTTATTCATTTCAGATGCTCATGTTTTTATTGAGTCTTTTATTTGGTAAAAACTAATCTTTGATTTCTTCATATATTTTAGATGTTTACTACTCTTTTGTTTGAAGAATAGTTGGCAATTTTTTTTTCCTTTCTGTAGGTTTAATTTTCATTTTGTTGATTATTTCTTTTGATGTGCAGAAGCTTTTTAATTTGATGTGATTCAATTTGTTCATTTGTAGAACTATTTCTTCTGCAACTGGAGTTCTGTTCAGAAAGTCCTTGCTTATATTTATGTCTTCAAGTGTTTTACCTTTTTTTTCCTTGGGCAGAAGAAAAATACCTTTATATTTATATTTATATTCATTTTTATTTTAGTGCGTGGAGAGAAATATTGGTCTAGGTTCAGTCTTTAGCCTGTGGACAACTAGTTTTCCCAGAAAAATTGTTAAAATGTCTATATTTCCTCCAATGAAGAATTTGGTTCCCTTGTCAAAGATAAAGCACCTGATAGTGCATGGAGTGGTTTCTTCATGCTCCATTCTATTCCATTCATCTGGAAGTCTGTTTTATTGCCAATATCATGCTGTGTTTCATAAATAACTGTTTAATATCTAACATGTTTACTTGTATTTAAATATTTATTTAAATCATGCCAAACTTGAAGATTGGCTTTGAAACAGGTAAATATACAATTCAAGTCTTTCCATGTTACTTTAACAAGTGTTGTAATTTTCTAACAGAAACCACTAGGAAATCAGGAAACATACTTTGTCCATCCCTAACACTATGTAGTAACTTTTCACATCTCACATTCATATTTAGACCAATACTGGGATTATAGTAATCTTGCAAATTGAGCTATAAGGAAAAGTGTTTTGGGGTCATAAAAATTACTATGAATGAAAGTATCAATGTTTAATTTAAAAAGATTTCTATTTATGGCAATTCAGTACGGTGAGGTATTTGGGGAATATAGAATATAAATATTTTAGCCTTATGTTAAAGCTTACAGTAAACAATGTTAAAGTGGGTAATTTTGCTATTCTGTTTCCAATACCGATAAGGTTCTTGTAGAGTCAATATCAATAGCATTTACATATTGAAACGTCAACATGACTTACTATTAATGTAATAGAAGGTGATCAATGCCATTTTATGGTTCAAGCAAATTATTTTACTGTTAAAGGTCAGATTCAAATAAGCAAACTTCTTAGAAGATATTTTTCAGTTCTTCTTGGAAATGGATAGCTCCTGGGTTATTAATTGTTCTTTTCCCCTTTATGTTTGGTTATCATTCAAATTTCATATGTATTGTATAAAAGAAATTCTAAACTGGAAAAGAAAGAAAAATTAAGCTCTCCTAATGAGATAAAATTATATAAGACAAAGTGCATTGGAAACCAACTGATGGGAGAAATTAAAGACAGTAAGATGGCATAGCCTCAGGGTATCAGGAGAAAAGTTTGCAAGTACTATCATGAGCAGGTAAAAATTACTATTATGGACAAGGTCAAACATTGAAGCCTTACTGGATCCACATAATTCACAATTTGATGGCCAACTATGGTCTCTATGAAAAGATTGAAATCTATCTCCTTCACAAATCTAATGCTGAGATGGTCATGTACCACTGTGATGACTACATTAAATTCTTGCACAAAACCCATCAAAATAACATATCTGATTGCAGCAAGCAGATACAGAGATTCAGTGCTGTTAAAAACTATCCAGTGTTTGTTGACCTGTTTAAGTTCTGACAGTTGTCCCCTGGCGTTTCCGTGGCAAGGGTTGTGAAATTTAATAAGTAGCAGATGGATATCATTGTGAAATATGCTGGGGCCTGAACCATGCAAAAAGTTCTGAGGCATCTGGCTTCTGTTATGTCACTAATAATGTCTTGGCCACCCTGGAACTGCTGAAGTATCACAAGAGAGTGCTGTATACTACAGACTGGGTCATGATTATGTCCTTTCTTAAATATGGAGAGTACTTCCCAGAAAGTGGGGCCCTACAGGATACTGGGGCTAGCAAAGGCAAGCATTGTTCTGTTAACTACACTCTGAGATGGGATTGATGATGATTCCCTTGAGGACATTTTCAAGCTGCTCATGTCAAAAGTAATGGAGATCTTCCAGCCTAGTATGGTGATCTTACAATGACTCAGACTCCTTCTCTGAGGATCAGCTGGGTTGATTTAATCTAAAGATCAAAGTGCATGGCAAGTGCATGGAATTTGTCAAAATCTTCAACCTGCCTATGTTGTAGCTGAAAGAAGGTGGTTATACCATTCTTAATGTTGACTGTTGCTGGACATATGAAATAGCTCTGACTCTAGACACAGGGATCCATCCCAAATTTCAATACAATGAATATAAATACTTTGGACCAGATTTGAAGCTTCACACCAGTCCTTCCAATATGACTAACCAGAACACTAGTGAGTGCCTGGAGCAGGTGAAACTTTAGTTCTTTGAGAACCAGAGAATGTTACTACATCTACCTGAAGTCCAAATTCAGGCAACTCATGAGGAAGCTATTCCAGAGATGAGTGGTGATGAAGAAAAAGAAGACCCTGACAGTTTCCTCTGACATATGAATTGCCTGTGAAAAAGAGTTCTTTGATTCAGATGAGGTGTAAGAAAGTGGTCTCAAGATCTCTTCCAATTTCAAGAAAGCCAAGAGGGTCAAAACAGAAGATGAGAAAGAGACAGAACCAGAAGAGAAGAAGAGGTGACAAAAGAGGAGTAAATTAAAAAGAAGCCAGAAGCCAAAGGGGTCAAAGAGGAGGTCAAGTTGGTCTAAGTAGACTTCTCTAGCTCTCGATGCTTGCTACATTCTTTAGCTTTCTCCATCTAATTCCCTCAGATTTTATATTTATATCCATCCATCTACTGATATTAAAATATATTAAGTGTAAATCTCCCTAGGAATAAGATAAAAGACCCAGGGACCTTGAGGCAGGGCAGCTATGCTAGGGGAACTTTTCTCATGGCTATATTGCTCCCCATTCCTACCCAAGTATTAGTTTTCAATCATAAAGGATACAGATCTGGATGGAAATGATTCAGCCATAAGACAAAATCCTGATATGCTAAGGACCTGCTTAGTAGCTTTGAAAGTAACCTCTATTAAATGGTGTAGGAAGAGTGACTGAGTTTTCAGGGGCTCCTGGTTATTTGGGCTTCAAAGGTAACCTCAACCATATTTAGATCGGTTCTGTTCTATTACTTTCACACTGGCCCCAAAAGAACTAAGAAACACACTGCCCTGTCCTTCCTTAGTTCTGCGGGTGAAGGTTGGTTGTCTAGCTTCCTTTGTTTGAGATATTATTGTCATGTTTGTGAGATTCATTGTGAGAAGAGAGGACATTTCTATGAAAAACACATCAGAAAATTTAGCAGTGTACTTTTTGCCATTTATGCAGTCTATTAAAATAAAGTTTAATAATGATTGCAATGGAACTTTTTATAAAAATGACATTCACATTAATATCAAATGAAAGCACTATGGTGCTATTTTGATAAATAATTTGGAAGGCTAAACTATAAATTTGATAATATGTTTAATGCTGAGCTACAGTGAAATTCTCATGAGATTAATTGTGCTAGACATAAGATATGAACTATATAAATATTGATCAGTGCCTTGACATTGAATATGAAATTCACATTTTTAGGATTAAATAACAAAAAGTAACAAAATGCAGTATCTTTCAAAAAATACAAATGCGTGACAGTATAAATAAATGTGATAAATCAGCGTTTCACACAAGTTAGTATTGTAAATCATATTGGCTTTTATATTAACACTGATGATGATGTTAATGGTAATGATAATCAAGTAGAGTTATCATACGCTGATTGCCTACTGTGTGCCAGGAACTTTTCTAAAGTCTAGGAAAGTTACCCAAATGAACTCATTTAGGAAAAATAATTTTAAAACTCTTTATACAATGTATATACAAGGAAGAATACCATGAATCTGGAGAGGTGGTCGATTCTGTAATCCCAGAAATGGGGAGGCCATAGCAGGAAAATTGCAATGATTTCAATGCGAGGTGGGTTCAGTGTGAACTCCTAACCACACTCTGAGGCACTGTCTCAAAAAAGCAAAGTAAAATAAAACAAAACATCAACAATAAAAATCCCAAATACTGTGGTGATGCTTTTTGCAATAAATAGAGACACAATTATTTGAGAGTAAATATTCTAGTTACACATGAATTTGAAAGCTCATTGATATCATCATTGATATGATTGAATAATCTTATTCAGAAAATATGTTTTCAAGAAATATTTAGAGCTTTATTTTTAGTATTGGCAAAAGAAAATCATCTTTACAGAATACAACAGTGATAGACATTATTTAATGTAACTTCTTAATCATATAGACTTGTAAATTTACATATCAATTTCTATTTAACTAATATTTTTCATTTATTTATGTACGATAATAAAAATAGAAAAAAATAAGAAGAAATATAGAATTTCACTAAACAAAACAATAGAAATTGAACAATGGTTGTTATATTGTATATTGTTGTATTAAATTCATTGTTCTGACTACCAGATATAAGCATGCAAAATTGGTCATAAAAATGCTACAAAAATAAAAAGAGAAAAAAGTATTAACTACTGCCTTCAGTAGAAGAGCAGAAATCAGCATAACTTATGAGGTAGGTCAGCAGTGAAGAATATCACAAACTGTTACTTCTAAGCATTTTATCTATGCTTGTCAATACTTCTTCCACAACACTCAGCACCTAATCTAAAGAGATGGTTTATTTCCAGCTTTATTTAAATTTTAATTCTCTAATGTTTATTTTTAAAGCTCTAATCCCCTCTTCTCCCTCGAGGTCAGAAAATAATATGTTTATTTTAAAGATTAAGGCAATCTGTTTAATTTTTTTAACTTTTTTCCCATAATTTTATTGAGAGACATATAGCAATGAGACAGTTTCAAATCAAATTGTTTGGACAGTTTCAATAATTAACACGTTGCATACTCACTTCCTAGTGGATATTTGCTGTACGAGATGCAGACATGTTATTCTATTTACAAACAATGTTAGAACAAATCCTTCTATTCATTAAGGAAATGTAAATATGAATCTATCCTAACCATTTTGAATACATAAATACAAAATGGACATTCATCTGTATCCCCTTTTTTTTGTTCAGTTCCGTCATTTGAATATTATAGGTGTGTTAACTCAGCAAAATATTCTAAAAGAGTCCAGTATTCCGTAATATTATTGAGTCTCTGCTCGACTGGCAGTTTCAGAATTTGTTGACCTGAGTACCCTACAGCTCAATATCAAACAATGGCTTTACTTCTTATCCTTTGTTTTTGTACTTTTCTGCTGGATTGTTAAAATAAAGATAAAGCAAGACCTGTGCAACAAGAGTTGTAGCTTTTGGGTCTGATAAGGTTAGTCAAATCGCCTCAAAATTTATCCTGAGATCCTGTACCTCAGACTGTAGATCCTTTGTCAGTGTCAGCCATGTGGATGAGACACAGCCACTGCTTGGCCAATGTGCTCCCTGTGAAAGCCTGAGAGAATATTTTCTCTCCAGGTGACTCTCCTTAGGAACACTCTACGTCATCAGTGACTTTCCTCTTTGGACTCATAATCTACCTGATCATAAAATTTGGGAAACTACTGAGTTACATGACGTTACAGTACAAGTTCTCATATGTCCTGAGACTTAATTGATCTTGGAAGACTAGGGCCAAAATGTTGGCATACCTTGCAGCCCAATTTTGCCTCTAATTTTAGTCTGCAAACTTAGGTTGTTAACCCTCCAGAAGAGAAGCTTATTGCTATTACCATACGACGTAGGCTGTTAAGCTTAACATCACTATCAGTCTGAATATTTAACATCTTAGGCATAATATGGAACAGGTATTTTTCATCAAGTATTGATATGTTGAACACTAATTCCCTACAAAATATGATGAGATAGCATTTAAAAAATTGAAATATATTTTTAAAATAGGCATGAAGAATTATATAATGTTTATGTTTACACATGAGTCCAGAAATCTAAGCATATACAACCATGTAGCAGGAGAGTCCAGCAACATTCCTTTTCCTGTCTCGTGTCTTCATTAATGACCCCCTTCTTTTTGAAATGCCATCTATAACAGAGACAGTATGGCAATAAATGGCATGTCATGATAATCAGGCCGTATTCAGAAGAGCAGAATGGCAGGCACTCCAAGCATGATCATACTATTACAAATTGCCAACTTCAGTGCAGTTGCTTAGCTCACAGCTGTGTGTATATATAGTTAGTCAGGATGAGAATCATTCCAGTTTACTGCTTGACTCAAAAATCTTCGGAAGATTCTCAGGATCATTGCCTTACCTATCTTCTACAATTTACTGTAGGGCTTGCCCCTGTCATGTATCCTAGCTTATCTCCTTGCTCTCTTTTCATTGTTAGTCCTCAACTTTATGATTTCCTTTTAGTTGTATTATACCTTTCTATTTGTATTTTTTCTTTTGAGTTCTTATATTAGGGAAAATATACGATATTTATACATGTGTGTCTGGTTTATTTCACTTATGAGTATATCTTCAAGTGGTATCCACTTCAATATAAAGGTTTTGAGTTTGTCATTCTTTATAGCTGAATCATATTCCACTGTATAAAAATACACAAACTTTTTCATCCATTCCTCAGGTGATGGGCATCTTGGTTGTTTCCAAGATTTGGCTATCACAGATTGTGCTGCTATAAACTAAGGCACAGATATATCACTATGATATGATGTTTTCCAATACTCCGGGAAAATTCCCAGTAGAGGAATAGCTATTTTAAAGTGGATGTCCAGTCCAAGTTTTCTAAGGATTCTCCATACAGATTTCCATAAAGGTTGCACCAGTCTACATTCCCACCAGCAGTGGAGAAGGGTTCCTTTTTCAACACAGTCTCTCCAACATTTCTTGTTGGTTGATTTCTTTATGATAGTCATTTTTTCTGGTGTGAGATGATATCTCAATGTTGTTTTAATTTTCACTTTATGAAAGGTTAGTGATGTGGAGCATTTTTTCCTATATTTATTCGCTTATTTAATTTCATCATCTTACAAGTGGGTGTTCATCTCAGATACCCATTTCTAGACTGGGTCTTTAAATTTTGGGGTCCTATGTTTTTTAAGTTCTTTATAGCATCTAGAGAGCAGACCTTTGTCTGAGTACTTATTTGTCATGGTTTTTTCAAACGTGTGTGTTGTCTTTTCACTTTGTTGGTAATTTCTTTTGATGTGAGAAACTTATCAATAGGAGCAGGTCCCAGTAAATTATTTCAAGTGTTTCCCATGCGATTTGAATTTTGTTCATGAACTCTTTGCTTATTCCTATGTCTTCAAGAGTTCCTCCTACTTTCTCTTCCAGGAGATTTATTTATTTATTTTTATTTTTATTTATGAGAGAGAGAGAGAGAGAGAGAGAGAGAGAGAGAGAGAGAGAGGTGTGTGTGTGTGTGTGTGTGGCCAGCTCAGCCCACCAGGGGGC
>NW_004524894.1:934520-944442 GCF_000260255.1 Octodon degus | reverse complement strand
TTTCTGCATCAATGGAGATGATCATGTGGTTTATAATTTTCACTCTATTGATATAGTGTATTATATTTATAACTAGTCGAATATTGAACTATCCTTTTATCCCTGGGATGAATCCAACCTGGTCAAGGTGTATGACCTTCTTGATGATATGCTATATTCTATTTGCTGGGAAGTTATTGAGGTTTTATGCATCTAAGTTCATGAGAGAGATTGGCCTGTAGTTCTCTTTCTTATTTGTGTCTTTGCCTGGTTTTGGTACCAATATAATCCTTGCTTTCAAGAATAATTTTGGGAGGATTGCTTCTTTTTCAATTTCATTGAAGAGTTTGAGGATTATAGGCACTATGTTTTATGTAAATTTCTTGCGGAATTCAGCTGTGAATCCATCTATACCTGGATGTTTCTTTGTAGGTAGTTTTTTTTTTTTTATTACATCTTGTATTTCATTGTCTGTTAATGGTCTATTGAGAGAGGATATATCTTGTCGGTTCAGCTTTAGTAATTTGTACCTTTCTAGGATTCTGTCCTTTTCTACTGTGTTTTCTATTCTGTGAGAGCAAAGATTCTCCAAGTAGCTGTTAATAATCTTCTGAATTTCCACTGGGTCTGTGGTAATTACATCCTTTTTATCCCTTATTGCTTGTAGTTGAATTTTTGCTTTCCTTTTTTTGATGAGTTCAGCTATTAGGTTATCGATTTTATTTCATCTTTCAAAGAACCAGCTTTTTGCTTCATTAATTTTTGAACTGTTTTCTTTTTCTTATTTTTATTAATTTCTGCTCTAATCTTTATAATTTCTTCTCGTCTTTTTTTGCTCTGGGTTTGTTTGCTCTTCCTTTTCTAGTTGCTGAAGGTGCAGCATGAGGGTAGTTTTTTGTTCCCCTTCTGTTTTCCTAATGTGTGAGTTCACAGCTATGAATTTCCCTCTGAGAACTGCTTTCATCATATCTCATAAATTCTGATAAGTTGTGCTTGGATTTTCATTGAATTGTAGATATTGTTGAATTTCTTGTTGAATTTCATCTGTGACCCCCTTGGTTGCTGAGTAGGGTGTCCTTTAATTTCCATGTATTTAATATGTTTTGTGCTTTCTTTTGGTTTCATTTATTTCCAGTTTCATTGACCTGTGGGCAGATAATATACATTGGATAATTTCCGTTTTCTTACATATACTTAAGCATGACCTATGAACCAGTGTGTTGTCTATTTTAGAAAATGACTCATGTGCAGCTGAGGAAAATGTGTATTCAGCTGCGTTTGCATACAACACTCCGTATATGTCCACCGAGTCCATTTGTTTCAAGCTCTGGTTCATTTCTGTTAT
The DNA here is from genome assembly GCF_000260255.1 of Octodon degus. Lineage (NCBI taxonomy): Eukaryota > Metazoa > Chordata > Mammalia > Rodentia > Octodontidae > Octodon > Octodon degus. Next base: position 943,118 of record NW_004524894.1, on the reverse strand, counting down.
TGCTTTGCTAATTTTTTGTCTGGTTGACCTATCTTTTTGGATAAAGTGGTGTTAAGGACTCCTGTTAAGATTGTGATATTGGGTATTAGATTATTCATGTCCATTGCAATTTGCTTTAAATTGTTGTGTGCTCATGTGTTTGGTGTATACATATTTATGAGTGTTACCTCTTCCTATTGAAATTTTCCCCTAACCATATATAGTGGCCTTCTTTATTTCACTTGATCACTCCTGGTTTGAAGTTGAAACTGTCTCAGAATAAGTTTGCTACTCCAGCTTTTTTCTGAGGTGCTGGGTCATGTAGTATTATTTTTCTTCCTTTGACTTTCAGCCTATGTAAGTCTTTATGAGTTAAATATGTTTCTTGTATACAGAATATTGTTGGATTTGTCCTAATGAGCTGTACCAGTCTATTTTTCTTAATTTGTATACTGCATCTATTTATATTGATGGTTATAATTGAGATGTATTGACTTATGATTGACATGTTATTTACTTGTCATTTACTCTTTTTTCTTATGTATTTAATTGTTTGCCCTATTTAATTGATTGCTTCTGATCTCATTCGTGGAGTTCTGATCATTTTGGTCCCTCTCTAGAACATCTTTCAGTAGTCTGTGTAGGCTTGGGTTTGTCATCATGAAATTCTTTAGTTTTTCTTTGTCATGGAAACATTTCACTTCAACATCAAACTTGAAAGAGAGTTTTGCAATGTATAGTAGTCTGGGTTGGAATTTGTTTTCATAGAGGACTTGAAGTACTCTGCTCCATGCTCTTCTTGACTTCCTGGTTTGTGAAAAGAAGTCGGCCATAATTCAGATGCATTTTCCTTTGAATGTGATCTGCTTCTTTTCCCTAGCAGCTTTCAGTATATTATTCTTGATCTGAATTTCTGGGATCTTGACTATTGTATGTCTCCACGTTTTTTAAATTGGTTTGAGGTTACTTAGCATTCTGTATGCTTTGGTTACCTGACTATCAGATTGTTTCCTCATATGTTGGAAGTTTTCGGATAGTACTTCTGCTCGTATTTTATTAATGTCCTTTGTATTGACTCTTTCTCATTGATGCCTATTAATCTCACATTGTTCATCTTTGCATTGTCTTGCAAGTGATGATTTTTTTCCTGCATCCTTGTTGTTTTCAAGATATTTTTTTTACCTTTTCACTAGGTCCACCAGCATCTTCAAGATTTGAAACTCTGTCTTCACTTTCCCTTAAATGGTTTTGCAAGCTTGTCACTGATATTTTATGTTCCTCTATATCTCTTTGACTCTGCTTCATGCTATCTATTTCTTTCCTGTATTGCTCTTTCAAGGAATCCACCATTTTTCTAATCTCCTCTGTTTTCTTTCCTTTTTTTGTGTGTGTTATCAATGTCTTCTTTAGAAGCAGTTATGAATTCTTTTATTGCAGTTTTTTTTTTTTTTCAGATTGGGTTTCCTCCCTATGTTTCTGTATTCTTTACTTCAGATCCTATGAGTTCCGAGAATTCTTTTTTTTTATTTCAGAAAAGAATTCTGCCCTGAGTCCCTCTATAACTTTCTGCTGTTGCTTATTTGCTATCGGTGTTATTAATTCTTTCATTTCATCTGAGCTAGTGTTCTATGCACTTATTCTCAGTGGGCATTCGGTTTCCTCCATTTGTTTCTGCATTTGATTGTTTACTGCTGGTGCTATGAATTCAGGGATTTCTTTTTTTCATTTCCAGTCTGAGTTCCTCTATGCCTTTCTGCCTTTGTTCATTTCAGAAGCTGTTGATTCATTGATTTCAGCTGTGTGGTTCCCATATTGCTTTGTGTTTGGGTCCTCTGCACTTGTTATGGTTGGTCTTGGTGTCTGAGATTGCATTTTTCTTCTTCTTGTTGTCATTTTGTGTAGCACTGTCTCCTGACCTTTGTTGTAGATCTTTGGTGCAGTTATAACCTTTTCACCTACTGAAATTCAGGTGCAGATCTACAAAGTTTGGATTTATCCTCTGTGCCTGGCTTGGATTTGCATACTGTGTTCAGCACTTTCTTGTTTCTGCCCTTGGCAGTGATCCTGTTGTGCCCCTCTGTCAAGATGTTGTGTTCCTGGATAGCTGGGTGGCTTTGTCCCTATTCTGTCTGTAGGGATTGTAGCTGCTGGGTTTCACCTCAGGCCTGTATGCCAGGCCTGAGCTGAGTCTCAGGGGACAAGTTGGAGTAGGGGGGAGATGAGGCACTCCCACTCACTCACCAGGCTTGGGCTAGGACTGGATCTGGGGGCCCCAGAACGCGACAGAAATTCTCACTGGGAGGGTGGGGTTGGAGGGTGCTGTGTGTTGCTTGGGGGAGGTCCCAATGGGTTGGAAATGGGTCTCCCCCATGCTGCACCTGGGCTGGGCCTGGTAGGTCCCGCTGGTGCAGGGTAAGCAGAAGCTCTCCCACTCTTTTTAATTTTTTATTTTTTGGAAAAAAGAAAGCAAAATTTCATAATAAGAAAATTTCTTCTAGTGGCAGTGCCAATAATCCTAGGACTGCCCTGCAAAAAAAAATAATAATAATGCAATCATCTTGTATTGTGATGTGCATTTCTAGATAGGAACTACTTGCCAGCAGGATAGAATAGCAATAGCTAATTCATGGTATGTTATTATCTTTAAAGTATTTAGTTAGAGTACAAGATATGGGAATAAAAATTCCACTATAAGGCTGGGGATATAGCTCTGTGGTCTAAGTGGCTGCATAGCGAATGCAAAGGGCTGGCTTAGATTCTTGATACCACATGTGGTGCCAGCCTGATCCCCAGGCACCGAGCCAGCCATCAAATCCAGGCATGGTGGCACATATCTGTAATTCCATAGTTGGGGAGATTGAGACAAGAGGAGGATCACTATGAGTCCAAGCTACGTAGTCAGATCCTGTACCAAACGTATAAACAATTACTTTAAAAAATTAAAAACTCCCCATTAGATATTACCACAAATTTTTCTTTTCTAGGAAGAGACACTAATAATATTACTGTCTTCCAATATTTGTCCCTTATGCCTTCCTTTCTTTCCCCATCTTAGTTTATTTTTCCTCTTTAACAATTAATGCATCTTCCTTTTTGTGGATGATGGCAAGTGAAAAGGAAGTTCCATAAAGGCCTTGGGCGCACTCAGGAGTACAAATTGATGGAGCTCTGCCTATCAGCCCCAAAGTATACATGCCACCTCTCTACCGCATGCAGATTTTCACACCCAATTATTTCATCATCAAGTCCCATTTCTGGTACTTCGTGTCCCAGCTGTAGAAGATGAAGAAATCTACAGGGGAGATCCTCTACTCTGGGCAGGCGTTTGAGAGGTCTCCACTGCGGGTGAAGAACTTCAGCATCTGGCTGCACTATGACTCCTGCAGTGGCACCCACAACATGTACTGGGAGCACTGGGACCTGTCCACAGCAGGTGCTGTTACCCAGTGCTACCGGGTCATGGGCGCCCAGCACTGAGCCCGCACCCACTCTATTCAGATCATGAAGGTGGAGGAGATATTAATCAGCACGTGCCGTAAGTCTGCTGTTAAGTAGTTCCACGACTCCAAGATCAAGTTCCCGCTGCCCCACCGGCTCCTGAATCACCAGCACAAACTCTGATTCACCACCAAGAGGACCAACATCTTCTAGAGGCAGTGCCAATTAACCTGGGACTGCCATGAAAAAAAAATAATGCAATCTTCTTGTTTTCTGATGTGCAAGGCTATACTCTATGGCTAAACCCAAACTCCAGTTTTAGTTTTTATATCTCTTCCTCTAAAATATAATTTACTTGTCTTGGGGATATGACTTACTTTTCTTTTTTTTTTTCTTTTTCACCAATTTTTAAACATGCTACCTAATAAAAACACTTTCCCACTACATTCTCCTAAGTTCTCCTAAACTGTCAATGCAGGGAAATAACCATAATTTTGCTAATCTTAAACTGTCTCCCTCTCTCTTCATCCCCTGCAAACTCTGCAACAGTTAGACCAATGTTAGTTTTTCTTTTTATCCTCAATCATTATTCACTAGGATTTCATATTGCTGAAATCCATGGAAATTTCCTCCTACTACTCTGAGAATTCCTTTATTTACTCACATTTTTATTTTTCTTACCATCTTGAAAATAATATTGCCAAAAATTTTCCAATATGCTCTCACAACTTCTTAATAATCATATCCATTCTTACAAATATTACCCTTTAAGGCAAAATTTCAAACCTTACATGATAGAGCTAGTGTATTTCCTCATAGGCAATTTATTCTTTTACATCTCCTCATGAATTATCCTTAAGGACATTAAAGTTAATATCTTTTAAAATAAAATTATTTTTCCAGCCTTCAAACATATCAATTAATAATAAGCAATATCAAAATAACAAAGGTTCACTCCTCTATTTATGTTTGCTAATGTCATTATCATTCCTTTAATTACCGAGGCCAACTTGGACTATCATCTTTGGTTCTTTCCACATCCTTGAAAACCACTTTACTATTAAATAATAAAACCTTTTAATATTTATCATCAGCTCAGTTAAACAAACATCATCACAGTCCCTTCATTGACTTCCTATTTTCTAAAGTCCCTGTGTGCCACTTAGGTCTTTCTACATCCTAACTTGTACTTCCCTTCTTAAAACCATCTTTTGCCACTCCTGTCTAAGTATCTTTCTGCCTCATATAATCTCCCAAACTATATACTTTGCTTATTTTTTTATACTATACACTTGGCTTGAAACTCCTTTCTTCACATACATTCATTCATCAATTCATCGTTTCAATATGAATTTACCAAATACCTGCCTACTACATTTAAGTTATTGTTCAAGATGCTAGAGGTCTGACAGTGAAGAAAATTATATCTGTACAATAATGGACTCTAGATTTAGTTTAGTGAGAAGATTAAAATTAAGTGACCATATAACAAAATATCAGATATGAAAAAGAAAGCAAGCAATAAAGGTTAACCCTGAATGCTAGCACTCAGACAATTTTCCTGTAGGAAGGTAAAATTTGAACAATATGTCAGTAGTATGAGAGATTTAACCACATTATATTGAGATCCATGTAATAGAAAGCACAAAACCCCTTGACATGAGAATGAATCAGGTATTTAAGGAATGATAAGAAAGCCAGAGTTGCTGATGAACCATGAAGAAGGAATTCCAAGAAAGTTGATAAACTGTGTTAGAGTAACTAGAGGTCAGGCCCCCAAGGACTCAGATTATGATGAAATATGGACTTCATTCTTCATAAAGAATACCATCAATTTGAAGAATTGAAAACAGATGAATGAATAGTTTTATTGTTTTCAGGAGGATTTTCTTGAAGCTGAACAGGGGATGTGAAAACAGCAAGAATGAGCAGCTTAACAGAGGATGAGTTAGCCTACAGGGACAGTCTAAGTAATGATGATGGCTTAAGCTGGAAAAACTGGAAAATATTTGGTAAAAAATGTGAAAATAAGAGATTTATTTAAATGTAGCACCAAAAGATGAGATGATTAATTGAAAATGGGAAATGGGAGGAGGAGAGAAATGCAAGGTGACTCCTAAGTTAAGCCTACATAGCAGAGTAAATTATAGTACATATCATCTTCTAATATAAAAATAACTTGAGAAGAAGAATATCTGGATAAAAAATCAAACTGCGAATTTGAAATAGGTTAACTCAAGTAGGCAATATAGAAGTTTAGGATATGATTATGATGTGTATGTCCAAAGCGATAACGTTTTGAAAAGTTCATCCTCAGCATATCAATGCTAGGCAGTCATAGAACATTTGAGAGGTCAACCATAACATTGCATTAGTAAGTCATTGGAGTTTTGTCCTTGGAAAGTGATTAATATAGTTTTGCTGAAACCCTTGCTAATTCTCAAGAGATTGAATTGAGATAAAAGAGGAAGACTGGTCCCTCCAGTCCCTCTCTTGTTCTCCCTCCCTCTTTCCCTTTCTGTCGTCCATCTTTTCCTCTCTCCCTTCACTTCTCCCCTCTCTCCTTCTCCCTGTTGTCTTTTTTCCTGAAATACATGCTTGTACTCCACTGTGACATCATCGCCATGATGTGATGTAGACAAGAGAGATCTCATCGGAGCATCAATTGATGGATTCACCCAATCTGGTATTTTCACTCTCCCATCCTCCAAAAGTGTGAGCTAAATTATAAAACTCATTACTTTATAAAACATCCAACTTCCTGTACTCTTATTGTAATGGAAAACAGTGTGGCTACTACAACAAAGTAGAAATCCCAGTGATCCTTTGGTTCTGAGTCTGAAGTTTAAAGGGCAATGTAGTACTGGAGATGATCGTTGCAGTTACCAGATGTTGTGAAATTGGGATCATGGAAATGGATAAAGATCATTACAATCTGTGATTATTGGCCATGCTATCCATTCAGTTCGCTTGGTAGTTTTAAAATTAAATACTAATATTTTTGTGGTACTGGGGATTGAAATCAGAACCTTGTGCTTGCCAGGCAAGCTCTTATTCTACTGAACTATCTCCCTGGCCCCAAATACTGATGCTTTGCCATCCCCAAATCAGTTGAATTCAAATCCCAACATAAGAACTAGAGTACTGGTAAATATTTAAATATGTTCAAGTCATATTAATGCATAACCAGGTTTAAGATCTACTAGCTAACTTAAATGGATTGTGATCTGAGTACTCAGTTTTGCAGCATGCCAACATTTAAAGACCACAAAGGCAGGCTACAAAAAACTGAAAACAAATATTTGCTAAGACATAGTGAAAATAAAGAAACTAACATTATGACACATAAGCCAAGAAAATCAAGTGTTTCAAGGAAGGTAAATCAAATCTTTCAAGTGACATTAAGAGTTCCATTAAGGAAAGCATTGAGAGTAGATCACTAGATTTGAAGAAATGAGAGCAGTTATTACAAGTGGGTTTAGGTGACTGATAGGTTCAAAGAGATTGGTGTCATGCATTCAAAGAATAGAAGATGAGAGTGAAAAAAGAGAAAACACCAATACTTTGCCACATATATATGCCAGGGATTCACCTGTTTTCTAGAGCTAGATAAAAGGGTGGATACCTTCCTCCAGTCTCTACCACTGAAGAAATGCTGTTGTACAATCTGCATTTGCTCTTGTCTCTAAAATACCATCTTTAAATAATAGTCTACTTAACTATGAATATCTCAACTCTTCATAAAGAAAGATCATATTTAATCTTTCTGTGCCCAACAGTGAAAATCAACAGGTATTCAGTAATTGTTCAAAAATCTGGAACCTGTTTAAAGGAAAAACGTGAAATATGCTGAAAGAACAGTGAGTGCTATGGGGTTAATAAATTAACTGGATTCTAATATCACATATGAGAAAAGGAAGGTGTTGAAATTCTCTCAGCTATTTCAAGTAAATGAAAAATATTAGGAAACAGAAGAGAAGTAATCAAATAGCTAAAAAAACCTTCCTTATTAATTAATGCAATTATCATGAGAAAGGACTATGAAACACTAAATGGCAGGTGGAAGGCCACTGACTCATATACAGATAACACAAACCATACATCTTCCTCTTACATAGCAACCACACCTCTTTTGAACCAACAGTTATGCCTAAGGATTCTCATAGAAAAATTGTACTTTAAAAAAGTAGGCTTATAATTTTTGTTTCTTTGCTTGTTTTGTATTACTTTTCTATTCCTTTTTTAGGGGGATGTAGCAGGGATTGAACTCAGGACCCTGCACATGCCAGGCAAGCATTTATTCTACTGAACTATCTACCTAGCCCCTTATATTATTTTTCATATTATAGATTTTTACCACATGGGCAATTTTTGTAAGATATTTCTAAATTAGTGAATACTAGCAACATAGACAACATAGATATAAACACACAGCCATGGAATCAAGGCAGGTATTAGATTTAGCAGTGCTTTTTTAATGTATTTGGTACAGGGTCTCAGTATACAGCTTGGACTCATAGAGATCCTCCGGTTTTCACCCTCGCCAGCACTGGGATTACATGTGTGCATCAAGAGGCCTGGGTTGTTTTTGCAGTGTCTTTGAATGCCTCACATGTGCACTCAGCAGTATATAAACTCTTTTGACTATTTCTTTTATACTTCGGTTTTATAGTTTTCTGCTGAATCGTTAAGAACAAGGTAAAGCAAGAACTATGCAACAAGAATTGGAGCTTTTGGATCTGATAAGGTTAATGAAATCCCCTCAGGATTAATCCTGAAATCCTGTAACTCAGATTGTAGATCCTTTGTCAGTGTCAGCCATGTGGATGAGTCACAGCCATTACTTGGCCAATGTGCTCCCTGTGGAAGCCTGAGAGAATGTTTTCTCTAAATGTGACTCTCCTTATGCACACTCTTCATCATCGATCACTTTCCTATTTGACCCCATAATCTCTTTGATCAGAAAATTTGGGACACTACTGAGTTACATGATGTTGCAGTACAAGTTCTCATATGTCCTGAGCTTTAATTGACCTTGGAAGGCAAGGGCCAAATTGTTGGCTTTCCTTATGGCCCTCTTTTTTCTCTAAATTTGATCTGCAAAATTAGATTTTTAGCCCTCCAGAAGAGAAGCTTATTGTTATTAACATATGACCTAGGCTGTTAAGCTTAACGTTACAA
>NW_004524894.1:933310-934420 GCF_000260255.1 Octodon degus | reverse complement strand
CCAGGGGGCAGGGCTGGCTGGCATGTGGTGCTGGGGGATTGAACCGCGGTCCCTGATGCCTTGCCAAGCTTGTTCTAAGTAGGTGCTTTAGACCACTGAACAATCTCTCCAGCCCTCTTCCAGGAGATTTAGTGTTTCTGTGTTAATGTTTAGATCTTTAATCCATTTTGACATTAGTTTAGTGCATGGTGATAGAAGTTTAATTTTTCGTCATGTTGAAAGCCAGTTTTTCCAGCACTATTTGGTAAAGAGGCTATCTTTTTTTCCATTGAGTATGTTTGGCTAATTTGTCAAAGATAACGTGCCTGAGTGTGTCTGTAGTGTCTTTTTTGTATTCTGATTTATTCCATTGATCCTCTGGCCTATTTCGTTGCCCGTACCATGCTGATTTTATCATAGTAGCCTTGTAGTATAATTTCAAGTCAGGAATTGTTATGCGTACTGCTTTCTCTTTATTTGCTAGGATGGCCTTTGCTATTCTAGGTCTTTTCTGGTTAAAAATATATTTTAGGAATGATTTCTCTTGCTGTTTGTGGTATGTTGGTAGTAGTTTCATAGGGATTGTATAAAATTTGTTCAAGAATTTTGGGATTATGGTCATCTTCATAGTGTTGATTCTTCCTATCCAGGAGCATGGAGTATCTTTCCATTTTCCGAAATCCTCTACGATCACTTTTTAAAGAGTATTGTGATTTTCCTTGCAAAGAACTTTGACTACCTTAGTTCGATGAATTACAAGGTCCTTCATTTCTCTCAGTGTTATTATAAAAGGTATTGTTTCTATAATTTCCCTTACAGTGTGTTTTTCATCTCTGTAGAGGAATGCTATTGAGTTTTGGGTACTGACTTTCTATCACGTTTTGCTATGGAATTTCTGTATTAATTTTAATAGCGTGTTGGATGAGTTTTCTGGGTCTTCCATGTAAAGTATCCACTCATCTGCAAATAATTAAAATTTTAATTCTTTTTTACCTATTCTCATTTCTTTTATTTCTTTCTCTTTTTTTCTTTTCAAAGTTTTATTGATAAACATACAGCAATGAGACAGTTTCAAATCAAATCAAAAGTACAGATTCAACAAATAATACACTGCATACATTCTTCTCAGTG
>NW_004524894.1:914229-922265 GCF_000260255.1 Octodon degus | reverse complement strand
ATAGGCATAAAGAATTATATAATTCTTATATTTACACATAAGTCCAGAAATCTAACCATGTACAACCTTGTAGCAGGACAGTCCTGCAAAATAACATTTCCTGTCTCCTGAATTCATTCACCACCCCTATCATTTTGAACAATCATCTCCTCAAGAGACAGCATGGTAGCAACTGGCATGTCATGAGAAGCAGCCGATATTCACACGACCAGAATGGCAGGCACTCCAAGCATGAACCCACTATTACAAATTGCGATTTTCAGTGCAATTGCTTAGTTCACAGTTGTCAGTATATATAGTTAGTTGGGGTAAGAATCATTCCAATTAACTTCTAGATTCAAAAAATCTGGTGAAGATTCTCAAGATTATCATCTTACCCATCTTCTACATATAACTGTATGGCTTGTCACTGTCATGTTTCCTAGCTCTTCTCCTTTCTCTCTCTTAATTAGTTAGCGACTCCTCGAGTTCTTGTTTTCCTTCTACTTGTATTATACCTTTCTATTGGTATTTCTTCTTTTGAGTATGTATACTAGGAAAACTATATGATATCTATACATGTGTATCTGGTTCATTTCAGTTATGAGTATATCTTCAAGTGGCATCCACTTCAATACAAAGGCTTCAAGTTTATCATTATTTATAGCTGAGTAATACTCCATTGTATAAAAATACCACACCTTTTTCATCCATTCCTCAGGTGATGGGCATCTTGGTTGTTTCCAAGATTTGGCTATCACAAATTGTGCTGCTATAAACATAGGCACACATGTATCATTATGATATGATGTTTTCAGATCCTTCAGGAAAATTCTCAGTAGAAGTTTTAAATGGGATTTCCAGTCCAAGTTTTCTAAGGAGTCTTGTCACTGATTTCCATAATGATTGCACCAGTCTATGTTCCCACCAGCAGTGGAGAAGGGTTCCCTTTTCCCCACAACCTCTCCCACATTTTTTTGTTGGTTAATTTTCTTTTGACTATTTTTGATCAATATCCAGCCATCATTTCATGCATAAAAATATTTACCTTTAACTATGCATAACTCAAATGTATCATATATGTGATATATATATATATATATATATATATATATATATATATATATATTACTTTTAAATGGCCATGAGATTTTTTTCTCATGCATCTTGCGTTATGAAACTCCCCAAAGATCTGACTGTTTCTGTTTAGTGGTCTTCTTTGATTTTGCTTTTATGAAATTATCAATCATCTTCCAATTTGATAAACCCCCAATGCATGTAGCAAATATTATTTCTTCCATTAATGTTCTGTTGTTATATTAACGACTTACAGAACCACTGAGCAAGACTCAAGATGCTGTGTTTCAATCCCCAGATCCTTAAGTCTTGGCAGATATGCCCTGAAGACATCCTGAACCACCACCCCACCCCCCAAAAAAATCTCTTTAAGAACAACTGGGCAAAGTAAAACAATACTTATGTTGGTATTTTTGTTTTATTTTCTATGGAATGTCCAGAAAACATAATAACAACTGATTAAAATCATAGGTATAAAGTAACTTTGTCTAAAACTGAAAAATACAAATCTCAGGTCTCAGTATTCCTTACCTATAGTAAGTGAACCAGTAATGATTCAGAACCTAAAGTTTTCCAGTTTTGGAGTATTTGCATAGACTTTATTGGCTGAGTAGCTTTAATAAGAAAATCTAAAATTCAAATGCTTCACAATCTGAAACATTAACTCTCAAAGAGTTTTGAATACTAGTATGTCTCAAATTTCAGATTTTCACTCCAGGGATTCTCACTCTGTATTTACAATAATATGTCTATTTGAGACAGCATAGTGAATTGACTTAATTACTAAAGAGTGTAATTCTGAAAACTGAATCATAAATTTATTTGTTGATATTTCACAGAAGGCAAGACAATATTACTTGTTATTCAAAACAACATTTACTCTAACTAGTAAGGAATAAAGTGCAATTAGAACTAACTGGAAATAATTTTCAGCACTTAGATACATCTCTATTTTAAAGGAGAGTGCAATGCTTAACAATATAAAATACATGCAAATCAAATACAGAAGTTACGTGTAAGCTTTTTTTTTCTAGAAAAGCTTAACTCGAAAGTAAATTGGAAGCTTCTGTGAAAAACCACAATATAAATCATTGTTTTACAAATATCTTAATGTCTCCTGTTTTAATTAACTCTAAATCTCATTTTTCTATAATGAAGATGCTAATTTATGTGGGAAAGAAATTTTATCTGTGCATTCTCAAAAATCAAGAAGGAATCCTTCTAATTCAATTTTGAAAGGTAGAATGTATACACTAACTTTTTGAACATTTCCAATGACATGAAGTTCATTACTTTGTTAGGTAATCTGACCCATTGCTAAACATTGTATCAGAAATACCAAATTAGTAGTTTGAATTATAATTAAGGAAGTATTTGCTGGAATCAAACCCAGATATCACTGAGCTTCATCCTTCATAGGCTCCTCACAAAAGGAAATATTCTTAAATTCATTAAATGTTAAGGAAGTACAAAATGTCATCCTTCAACACTAGGATTCAGAAGTTCCAAAAACTGCCTCTAGTTTTTGCTGGGTTTGGTGAGCATTTATACACAACTTAGTTTCATATCCTAATTTACTATCACACTTATCCTTAACACACACACATGCATGCGCATGTGTGTGTGTGTGTGTGTGTGTGTGTGTGTGTGTGTGTGTAATTCATGACATTATTTAATATTTGGAAGACTTTGATTGTCCCTCAGGAAAAAGAAACTGAAAATTGCATTTATATATGCACTGTAAAATTGTTCCAAGTTTATTTTTTCAATTAACCATGTATTTTCCAAGTGTCTTTTAAAAATGACTTTTAAATTTTCTAGATTCAAAATGAAATGGAAACTAAAGGATATAGAATAATCAGATGTTTTAATTTCTGACCATAGCAAATTGAACATCAGTGTTAAGAGAAAACAAATTACCCAATACATAATAGTTTTAGAATATAATTGCTGTCTTGAGGGTTGGACAAGCACATGGTTGTAAACAGTGTCACAGATTACTTCTCATTAATAGGATAGTTTTAGGGCAGTAACTATATACCATTTAATTTCATGTACGTAGTTTTTAGCCCAGGGTCTTCCAGATTGATGTTCAATGTCTCTATTCTTGTGAATGCTGCTTGAATGAGTTAAGGAAGGAATGCATTTCTCAAGAGATTGGCCTTTTAAAGCTCTTCAGTATGGTGCTACTAGGTCTTGCATAGCTTTATTTTCCCCTCTTCTCTAACTGATTTAGGAAGAGGGACCTATGTCTTTAATCTCTCATACATCAATGACAAGATAATTGTTTCTTTGCAAGTATGTTGATGACACACTTTTTGAAATGTTATATTTCCAGTGTTTTGGGACCTTAATGATTGCCTGCACATTTCATTCAAAAATCCATAGGCAAAGCAGAACTTCATCAGAACTTGACTCTAGGTGTTATCTCAGTCTATAATTGTGAAAGTCAGTTTTGAATCAGTATAAAAATGCTTAAGAAAATCAGTTTATAAGAAGAAAAGGTTAATTTTAGCTTACATTTTAGAGGTTTCACCCCATGTTCAGTTGATCCTATTGATTTGGTTCCTATGATGAGGCAGCTGATCATGGCATAGAGAATGTGGTAAGCAAAACTATGTATTTCAATGATAAGAAGTGAAAAAGAGGAAAAGCAAGGAGTGAAGGTCCCGCTAACACCCTCAAGCAATCTCCCAAGAAATCCCACCTCTTGACGGTTTTACAACCTCCCAAGAACACCATGGACTGGTAACAAAACCTTAATTGAACAAGGCAGTAATGGTTGAAGTATTGTACCAACTTAAAAATTCTAGGAGCTTAACTAAGTAGCTCAGCAGTTCTACATACCAGTGTACAGAGGATATGTCTTTACTACTCTAGGATGTTGCTTATAGTGTCAGTTTGAGAAATTCTACATCTTAGGTTGTAAAAGTCATGTTATAGTGTGGTTTTTTTAAGGTCCAAGATGTTGTAATGGTTGATTCACTCTGTGAATTTGAGAAGTTCACAAAGTAATTCTATAGAGGGCCAAGGTCCTCACTTTGTAAATACTCTGAGCCTGTACAAGATGGGGGCATGGAGATGGTACAAGGTCTACACCCATCATAGGAGGGACAGTGTGCTTGCAATATAAGGGAGCAAAGGGTGCTTTTCTCCCTCTTAAATCTTGCCTCTTTTGTTGTCTTCCAATATCATGAGCAGTTGTCCTTCTGCCATGCCACGCTGCCTTGAAGTTAGCTGATTGCAGATTGAAACCAAAAACCATCAGCTAAATAAATCTTTCCTTCCTAATTTTGCACATTAGGAATTTTGTCTCAGCAATGAAAGAAAAGGCCTTCTTCGCTTCTCATAACATAACAATTACTGCCATACTGTCTCTCAAGAAAATGTTTGTTTAAGGGGCAGGGAGATGGCTCAGTGGAATAAGCACTTCCCTTGCAAGGGCAAGGGCTTGAGTTCAATCCCCAGTTCCGAAAAAAAGTGTTTGTTTAAAAAAAAGGTAATAAATGAAATCAAGAGGCAAAAAATTGTCACAGGACTGTCCTGCTACAAGGCTGTATATGGATAGATTTCTAAATTTCTGTACAAAACTATGTAAATGCTTGTTCTTATTTTTTAAATATTTTTTAACATTCTAATCTTTTTTCTTTATATTCTGGAGGGACTTAAAGTTTAGCCTATCAATCCTTGATGGAAATACCTGTTTCATGTTATGTCTAAGATGTTTGATATCCAGAGAGATAGTGAGGTTAAGATCAACTGCCTATGTTGTAGGGTAATAATAATAAGCCTATGTTCTGGAGGGTTAACGCCTAAGTTTGCAGACCAAAAATTGGGGAAAAAGAAGGGCTGCAAGGACAGTCAACATTTTGGCCACAGTCTTTCAAGATCAGGGAAGACGCAGGATGGGAGAATCTGTACTGTAAAATCAAGTAACTCAGTTGTTTCTCAAATTTTCTGATCAAGGAGATTATGGATCCAAAGAGGAAAGTGATTGATGATGTAGAGTGTGCCTAATGAGAGTCATATGGAGAGAAAACATTCTCTCAGCCTTTCACAAACAGCAAATTGGTCAAGCAATGGCCATGACTCATCCACATGGCTGACACTCACAATGGATCTACAAATTGTGCTACAGAATTTCAAGATATATCCTGAGGGGATTTGACTGACCTTATCAGATACAAAAGTTACATTTCTTGTTATGTAGGTGCTGCTTTACCTTGGTCTTAACCATCCAGCAGAAAAGTACGAAAATGAAGTATAAAAAGTAAAGTCATATTCATATGCTGAGCTCTAAAAGGCTCAAGTCAACAACTTCGGGCTTTGCTAGTCTTATGGGAAACCCACTACTGTTATGTATGACTGGACTATATTGGGATATTTTGCTGAATTAATGCACCTACAATATTTAAATGACAATGGAAAACCCTTCTCTGACAAAACTGACCGAAAAAGTGCGTTAGAATTGAGTACTATTTTGTATCTATACTCAAAATAGCTTAGGATAGATACACAGCTCCATTCTCTTATTTCAATGAATAGAGAGATTTGTTCTAATAGTGTTTGAGAAAGGATATCATGTCTACATCCTGTAAAATGAATAATCACTTAGACAACAATATGCAATGTGTTAATTATTGAAAATGTGCTAGTAAGCGGTTGTGAAACTGTCTCATTGCTATTTGTTTCTCAATGAAATTATTTTAAAAAAGGCTGTCAAGGTGCATTTCAGATCGAAACTACAGCATAATGTATGTACAGATATTTATTGTCTTAGTTACTTTTACCTAATTTCAGAGACAAAATATCTGATGCTCAAAATTAAGAGAGGAAAAGTTATTTAGCTCACAGTTTGTGGAAACTTAAGCACATGCTGGATTGAAGAAGGTTGGCATGACACAAGGGTAACATTCATGGTGCTGGATGACAACAAGAACAAGAGCAAAAGGGGATGGGCAAGTTTCTTTCCTGACTCTTATATTCATGCAAGTACCCACCATAGAGGGGATGTGGCATTCATGCCCCCTAGCCCAGAACTAGACAAAGAGGCAATAACAATCTCTAGATTTAGTATCTTTCAAAAATCCCTCCCAAAATGACTACATGAAGCTTTTGGGGGACATTCAGATACAAACCATAATACTTATTATGGGATTTACAACATATTCAGTCAGTTAAAATCTTTACTACACTCAGGAAAAACAAAACCCATGAAATCAAGTAACAGTTTTCATCATAAAGGAATTCAAAGATTTGTAGAAGAAGGCCACAGAAGTTCCCTTAAATTTTCTCTCTTGGA
Source organism: Octodon degus (assembly GCF_000260255.1). NCBI lineage: Eukaryota > Metazoa > Chordata > Mammalia > Rodentia > Octodontidae > Octodon > Octodon degus. Next base: position 915,907 of record NW_004524894.1, on the reverse strand, counting down.
GGAAAGAGAAAGAAACAAAGAAAGAAAAGAAAGAAAGAAAGAAAAAAGCAAGAAAGAAAGAAAGAAAAAAGAAAAGAAAAGGAAAGGAAAGGACAGAAAAGAAAAGAATTTCCATTTCTTATATCACTTTTCTACTTCCCTTGCACCAAGCTTATAGGGAATTCAGACCACACAACCATGGGAGATTTTCTTGCAGTGACCTAAGCATTGCTTTTTTTTAAAAAGTAGTCTAAGGTAGTGGTGCATAATTTATGGCATTATGCATCGCCACATATTTTCTGTGTTGTCTTTTGTAAGCCATCACTGGAATTCATCAAATTCTGCATGGGTGTGTACTCAGAAATAGATGAGTTAAATTTTGAACAGGGTTCAGATACCACGTTTCCTTAGAATACTTTCACCCCCACATGACTGCCAATGATGGCTAATGACAGCCTTTTCTATACCCTGAGTCAGAGAAAATACCTTTAATTTTCATCTCCTGTTGAACAGTTATTTCTTATCTTGTAGTACCTAAATTTGTCTCATTATCTTTTCTTATATATAAGATACTAGCTGACTTATCTGTTTACATCTGTTCTCTTTTTAGTCCTCTAAAAGGTATAGAAGAAAGGTTATTAGCACAAAGGCCTTTGGGGAAAAAATATTTATTTATTTATTTATTTGGTGAAACTGAGGATTGAACTCAGGCCCTTGCGCTTGCCAGAGAAGCACTTCTTCCACTGAGCCTTCTCCCCAGCTCCCTGGGAAAAAATAGACATGTTGGTTATTTAAAAGAAAAAGAAAACAGTTCTTTAAGCTTTATGCAAAGAGAAAACCTATGTGAAAAACTTGCTGTTTGCACATGGTTATAAATTTTATTCATGATTTATGGACTGGATAATAAACAATAAAGCACCTCAAAATTACACATCTTAGCTGTACTAACTACACATCTGACAGTTCTAAAATTATGTCTGTAATCCTTTCAACATTTTTGATAAAATTATTTTAACAAATTACTAAAAATATTGGTATAAGATATATTTCACTTCCCATCTACTTTTAATACTTTTTGCTATAGAACAAAATGGTGTTCACCCTAGCACATTCCATACAACGGCAAAAACAAATATTATATGATTCTTACAATTTCATAAAGAAGACTGAATAACATATGTGGATAGTAATATTTTTGAGACTATCTGCCTGTACTCCATACTAAATAAGACATTCATTTTTCCACAAAGTCAATTAAATATGTAATTAAAAGTTACTCCCTCAGGTCTTCCTCCCTGGCTGCAGTGCAAATTCTACAGGGTTATCATCTCTCCACTGATATGTACACAGTACAGAATCATTCATGCAAACTGTATTCCAAATGAATTTAAAATATGAAAAGTTCCATTTTGTAATTTTTCTGTTCAGTGATGAGTGTAGTGAATTTCCATGTTGACAAAGGCCATAAGGCATTCTACACTTTGAAGTAGGTTGTGGCAAAAGAAGAAATGAAAATGAAAGCAGGTCATTTTAAAATATGTCTTACATTTTTGTTTTCTTTATATGACTTGCTTTCCATTATACTCTTTCTTTTGGCTGCATTCCATTTCAAAGAATAAAAGACATTAAAAAAATAATTTGCAATCACCACTAGGAATTTCATGAGAGGATATTTAGAATGAATTAAACAAATTTCCAC
>NW_004524894.1:890440-898470 GCF_000260255.1 Octodon degus | reverse complement strand
GGGTATACAGATGAATGTCCATTTTGTATCTGTGTATAGTAGTGGTTAGGATAGATATATAGTTACATTCTCCTGATGAATAGAGTGACTTGTTCTACTGGTGTTTGTAAATAAAATATCATGTCCACATCTTGTACAGCAATTAACCACTAGGAAGAATGTATGTAATGTGTTAATTATTGAAACTGTCCTTCCAATTTGATTTGAAAGTGTCTCATTTTGTATTTGTTTATCAATAAAATTATGGGAAAAATTTAAAAATTGCCTTGTATTTATGAAATCCCTGAGAGTTTAAGAATTTCAGATTCTTGTTTCTCCTATGGCAAAAACAAACTGATGGTTGTGGTAGAATATTTAAGATTAGTAAGTTCAGGAAGAAATTATGAGAGTAATAATTTCTATACGAAGGCTATACGAAAGAGTGACTCCTTGTGTACAGAAGTTTTACAGAATTTGTTCAGAGGGTTGTTTTGGTCAGGGCCATAACGGAGACATCCTATAGTATGTGCTTGATGAGTCATTCTTCTCTGAATAATTTTTATTCTTGTCATTCTCTAGGTATTGTGGACTAAACCCAAGGCCTTGAGACTGAGCTACATCCACAGCCATTTCAATATTTAAGTTAGAATATGAGTTTTTGTGTTGCCCTGCTTGGGCTCAAAATTGCCATCTTCCCTGATTATCTGGATTGAATTAGTCCCGAGACTAATTCTAGTTTTTGTATTTGTAGCAAGACTTCTCAATATCTCAGAATGTAAAAATTGTAGGCATGACCATCCTAAGTAAACTTAATCAAGCTAAGTTTGGCAACTCTATGTAGACTAAGTGAAAGTGGAAAAAGATAATACATGTTTTTGAGATACCAGCACTTCCACGAATTGGGTAAAAGATGTAACTAATCCAGAAACAGTCTTAAGATAAAATATCTCATATATATACTTGATGAAAGCAATTATATTTTAAGTAGTGTAGAAATTTCCATAAACAGAAACAAAAGCAGGCCTAAACATTTAAAATTTCCCCATAGTTATCACATAAAAGTCCAAAAACAATATATAATAAAATAGTATTAGAATAAATACTGATAAAATAGTAATACAAACCATAAACTAGGTCCAAATTCCCCAAAATAAAGACAAATTTTTGAATGACTTGCAGTTAAAAGAACAATTCCTAAAGCAATTTAAAAGCTTTTTAAAACATAACAGACTACATTTCAAATCTGAAGAATTCAGCTAAGACAATATGAAAAGGAAGCTAGAATATGTAAATCTGGAAAGAAATAAATTAAAAATTTAGTAAAAGAGACATGAAAATGTGCAAGATAACACAAGGAAACACTCTGAGGAAATAACCATTATTAATGTAGAACAAAAGATAGAATTCACAAAATTCATGAATAGATTCATGAAAGGTCAAACCTAAATAACAAAAGTGATAAAAATTTGCCAACAGAGATTTTAATTTAATTTAGAAAATAATTTTATTGAGAAACAAATAACAATGAGACAGTTTCAAAACAGATTAGTAGGATATTTTCAATAATTAATACATTGCATGGGGCTGGTGAGATGGCTCAGTGGTCTAAAGCACCTACTTAAAACAAGCTTAGCGAAGCACAGGGACCGCAGTTCAATTCCCCAGCACCACATGCCAGCCAGGCCCGCCCCCTGGTGGGCTGAGCTGGCCACACACACACACACACACACACACATAAATAAAATGAAATTTTTAAAAAAATAATTAATACATTGCATACTGTTCTCTTCTTACTGGTTATACATACTACAAGATGCAGAAATGATATCCTGTACACAAACACTTTTAGAACAAATCTTTCTATTCATTAAATTGAAAGAAAGTAGCTGTATATCTAACCTAACTATTCTGAATATACACATACAAAGAGGTCCTTCATTTGTGTCCAATTTTTTGTTTAGATTGGTCAGAGAAAAATATTCCATTGTCATTTAAATATTGCAGATGCGTGAATTTAGCAAAATATTCCAATATAGTCCAGTATTCCATAATAGTAGTTGGTTTTCTGAAGGACTGGCAATGTCCGAAGATGTTATCTTGAACTTTTTATAGATCAATATATGAATATGGATTTACTTTTTATACTTCATTTTTATAGTTTTCTGAAGGATGGTTAAGACCAAGATAAAGAATGACCTATATAACAAGAATTGTAACTTTTGTATTTGACAAGGTCAATCAAATCCCCACAGGTCCACAGTTTAGAGATCTTTTGTCAGCCATGTGGATGAGTCACAGTCATTGCTTGATCAATTGGCTCTCTATGAAAACCTGAGAGAAGGTTTACTCTCCATGTGTCTATCCTTAGGCACACTGTACATCATTGATCATTTTCCTCTGTGGCCACACAATCTCCTTGATCAGATAATTTGAGACACAACTGAGTTACATGGTGTAGCATTACAGGTTTCTCTATGTCCTGAGTCTTCACTGACCTTGAAAGGCTAGGGCCAAAATGTTTGCTGTTCTTGCAGCCCTTCTTTTTTTCTAACTTTTGGTCTGCAAACTTAGGTTGTTAACCCTCCAGAAGAGAAGCTTAATGATATTATTACCATGTACCATAGGCAGTGGAGCTTAACCTCACCATCTGTCTGAACATCAGACATCTTAGATATAACATGAAACAGGTATTTTCCATCAAGAATTGGTATGTCAAACTTTAAGTCCCTACAGAATATGAAGAAAAAAATTTAAAAAAATAAAAAATATTAAATAAAAAGAATAAACAATTACATATTTTACACAAAAATTTAGGAATCTAACCATATACAGCATTGTAGCGGAGCAGTCACATAACATTGTTTTTTGACACTTGTTTTCATTCCCCACTCTAAAAAATACGTTTGTGAGAGAAAGTATGGAAGTAATTGGTATGAAATGAAAATCAGTATGTATTTAGAAGACCAGAATGTCAGGAATTCCAAGAATGACTCTAGTATTACACATTGCTATCTTTAATGCAGTTGCTTAGTTCCCAGGCGTCAGCATATATAGTTAGCCAGGGTGAGAATCCTACCATTTAACTATTTTGAAAAACCTGCTGAAGATTCTCAGGTTCATTGCTTTAACCATCTTGTGCATATAAATGTATGGTTTTTCCCTTGCCATCTTTCCTCGCATGTCTCCTTGCCTTCTCTTCGTTGACTAATCCCAAACTCCTCGCTATCCTTTTAGTTGTGTTATACTTTTCTATTTTTATTTCTTCTTTGAGCCCTTAAACTTGGGAGTTTTTACTATATTTACACAAGAAGGTCTGGTTTATTTCACTTAAGAGTATATTTTTAGTAGCATCCACGTAAATATAAAGGTTTTGAGTTTATCATTCTTTATAGTTGATCAATATACTATTGTACAAAAATGCCACATCTTTTTCATCCTTTTATCAGATGACAGGCATCTTAGTGGTTTCCAATATTTGTCTATCACTAATTGTGCTGCTATAAACATAGGTACACATATATCACTATGATATGAAGATTTCAGTTCCTCTGGGAAAATTCCCAGTAAGGCAATAGCTGATTTGAATGGGATTTCCAGTTCTAATTCTGTAAGGAGTCTCCACACTGATTTCCATAATGGTAGCACCAGTCTAGATTCCCACCAGCAGTGGAGAAGTGTCCATTCTCCCCACATCCTCTCCAACATTTGTTGTTGGTTAATTTCTTTATGATAGCCATTCTTTCTGGGGTGAGATTGCATCTTAATGTTGTTTTGATTTGCATTTCATGGATGGCTAATGATATGGAGCACTTTTTCATATATTTATTTGCTTCTTTTATTTTGTCCCTGAGAACTGTGTGTTGATCTCGGATGCCCATTTCTGAATTGGGTCTATAAATTTTGGGGTCCTAATATTCTTTAGTTCTTTTTAAATTCTGGGGAGCAGACCTTTGTCTCCATGCTTATTAGTCAAGAGTTTTTCTAAATTTGTGTGTTGTCTTTTCACTTTTTTGGTAATTTCTTTTGACATGCAAAAACTTCTCAATAAGAAGACGTCTCACATGTTAATTCTTTCAAGTATTAAACGTGTGTTTTGATTTTTGCTCATGAACTCTTTGCCTACTCCTATGTCTTCAACAGTTCCTCGTACTTTATCTTACTCAAGATTTAATGCTTCTCTGTCAATGTTAGATCTTTAATCCATTTTGACTTTAGCTTAGTCCATGGTGATAGACGTAGGTCAAGTTTTAGTTTTTGTCATGTAGAGAACCAGTGTCTCCAGCACCATTTGTTAAAAAGGTTATCTTTCTTCCAGTGAGCATGTTTGGCCCCCTTTTCAAAGATAAGGTAGCTGAGTGTGTTCATAGATGCCACTGTAGCTTCTAATCTATTGCTTTGATCCTCAGGTCTATTTTGATGCCAGTACCATGCTGATTTTATCACAGTACCTTTGTAGTATAATTTCAAGTCAGGAATTGTAGTCCCTCCTGCCTTGTCTTTGTTGGGCAGGATTGCTTTTGCTACTTTAGGTCTTATTTGTTCCAAATAAAATTCAGGAATCATTTCTCTAAGTCTGTGAGATATGTTGTTGGTAGGTTGATAGGGATTGCTTCAAATCTGTACAGCAATTTTGGGAGTATGGCCATCTTCACAATGTTTTTTCTTGCTATCGACGAGCAGGGAATATCTTTCCATTTTCTGAAATATACTATGCTCTCCTTTTTAAGAGTACTGTAATTTTCATTGAATAAATCTTTGACTTCCATAATTAGATGAATTTTAATGTATTTTATTTTCCAGAATACTATTGTAAAATGTATTGTTTCTCAAAATTCTTTCTCAGTGTGTTTGTGATCAGTGTAGATGAATGCTTCTGACTTTAGGTATTGACTTTGTATCCTGCTATGCTACTGAATTTGTCTGTCAATTCTAGTAGCTACTTGGTCGAGTTTTTTGGGTCTTCCAAATAAAGTATCATACCTTCTGCAAATAATGATAGTTTAATTCCTTCTTTGCCTATTCTTATTTCTTTTATTTCTCTCTCTTTTCTAATGGATCTAGCTAATCTTTCCAGAAATATGGTGAATAGCAGTCATGATAGAGGAAATCATTGTCTTGTACCAAATCTGGGAGTAAAACATTTCAGTTTTTACCCATTTAGAATCATGTTAGCCATTGTTTTGTCATAGATAGCCCTTATCAGATTGTAGTAGTAGCCATCTATTCCAATTTTTTGTAGAACTTTGAACATGAATGAGTGTTGGACTTTGTCAAAACTTTGGTGCATCAATTGAGATGATCATGTGATTTTTAGATCTAACTCTATTGATATAGTGTTTTATATTTATAGATTTGCATATATTGAACCATCCTTGCATCTCTGGGATGAATCCTACGTGGTCATGTTGTATAATCTTCTTCATGATTTGCTATATTCCATTTGCTAGGATCTTATTAAGAATTGTTGCATTTATATTCATGAGGGAGGTTGGCCTATATTTCTCTTTCTTAGGTGCATCTTTCTCTGGTTTTGGTATCAGTATAATATTTTCCTCCAGGAATGATTTTGGGAGGGTAGCTTTCTTTTCAATTTCATTCAAGAGTTTGAGGAGTACATGCATTATGTCTTCGGTGAATTTCTTGTGGAATTCAGCGGTGAATGCATTAGGACCTCGACTTTTCTTTGTTTGCATTTTTTATTACAGTTTATATTTCATTGGCTGTTATTGGGTTATTGAGAGTTGTTATATCTTCTTGATTCGGCATTAGTAATTTGTACCTGTTTAGGATTTTGTCCATTTCTTCTGCGTCTTCTGTGAGAGTGAAACTTCCCAAAGTAGTTATTTACAATCTTTTGAATTTCCACTGGGTCTTGGGAGTTACACTCTTTTCATTCCATATTGCTAGTATTTGAATTTTTTCCCTCTTTTTTATGAGGTTAGCTAGTGGCTTATCAATTTTGTTTAATAGTTCAAAGAACCAGCTTTTTCGTTAATTCTTTGAAGTGATTTGCTTGTCTCGATTGAAGGAATTTCTGCTCAAAACTTTATGATTTCTTCCTGTGTTTGGGTTTGGTTTGCTCTTCCTTTTCTAGATGTTGGAGGTGCAACATTATGTTTTTTATTTCTTTCCGTTTGTTTTCCTAATATGTGAGTTGAAGTTATAAATTTCGCTCTACGAACTGCTTTCATCACGTCCCCTAAATTCCAAAAATCTGTGCTTGAACTTTTATTGAATTGTAGATATTGCTAAATTTTCTGTTTAATTTTATTTGTGACCCTTTGGTTGCTGAGTAAGATGTTGTTTAATTTCCATGTATTTACGGGATTTTTCTGGTTTCTTTTGTCTTTTATTTCCAGTTTCATTATTGTGTGATCAGATAATGTGTATGGGATAATTTCTGTTTTCTTGCATATACTTAAGAATGACCTATGAACCAATATGTGGTCTATTTCAGAAAATGACCCATGTTCAGCCAAAGAAATATTCAGCTGTGGTTTTGTGGAACACTTTGCATATGTTCACTAAGTCCATTTTTTCCACTCTCTGCTTCAGTTCTGCTATTTCTTTGTTAAATTTTGTCAGCTTGATGTGTATTTGTGGGATAAGGGTATGTTAAGTTCTCCTGTTCAGATTTTGGTATTGGATAGTAGACTTTTCATCTGCATTAAGATTTGTCTAAAATAGTTGGACTCTCCCATGTTTGGTGCATAAATATTTAAGACTATTACCACTTCCTCTTGAATATGTTTCCCCCTAACTAGTAGATAGTGGCCTTTTTTATTTCATTTGATCATTCTTTGTTTGAAATTGAGACTGTCTGATAACAGGATTGCTATCCATTCTTTTTTTCTGAGTTGCTTGTGTGTGTAGTATTGACTTTGACTTTTAGTGTATGAATGTATTTATAAGTTAATTGTGTTTATTGTATACAGCATATTGTTGGATTTTGTTTCTTAGTCTACTGTGCCAATCTATTTATTTTATTTGATTAATTGAGATCCTTCAGTTTTAACATCTTAAGGGGAAAAATAAGTCAGTACCTTAATTATATAAAATAAAGTTTGGACCATGATCCCAGTCTTGAATAAGATTTGAGGATAGCCAAATAGTTCAGTGGATTAAAGCACCTGGAAGCTTTAATCAGGGTGCTGTGGGTCAGATCCCAGGGCCTGCTGTGCTGGCCCTGTCCCCAAAGTATGCTGAGACAACAACTGAGACTGGACGTGGTCGCACACGGCTTTAATGAGGCTGTAAACTGGAGGAGCACTATGAGTCCGATCTAGTAGTGAGAACCTGAAACCCTGTAGACTCTATCCTGAAATAGAAAACATAAATAAATAAATGAAGTATAATATCTGTGATCTCTGCCAAAATGTTGGACAGTATCAGAGATGTGGTGCCCAAGTTAAGCATAGTATATCTACTTTCATTTTTTTTCTATAGTCAATTTAGTACAAATGTAACAACTTTAAAAAACTTCAGTAATAATTCTGTACAGAAAAGTTTTTCCTGGAGGCCACAACAATGAATGATTTCAATAATGTCTGTTGATCTTAAATTAAAAATTGATTTCTTAATTGGTATATATGAGCCTTGGAAACAAAATGGAGCTATCTACTTTCATTGACAGATTGACCATAAGTTGAAATTTAATGGCTACAACCATATTCTAATTTGGGTTACTTTAAATAAAGATTAAAGAGTCAAGAAAGAGGAATTAACAAACAAACTTTAGAGTAAAATATGAGTTGACTATGGTGGCACATGTGTGTAATCCCAACACTTGGGAGGCTGAGACAGGAGGATCATTGTGAGTTCGAGACCAGCCTGGACTACAAAGTAAGCTCAAGTCTAGCCTGAGCTGTATAGTGAGACCATGTCTCAAAAACAAGATTAAAAAGAACAAAATATAGTGTTTTCAAATTACTTGCTAAGTAAAATTAATCTGAAGACTAGGAAATTCTTTTAAAATGTTATAACATGTGCCAAACATTCAAAACATCAAAGGTGGTACCTATATGTGTCCTTTCTCTTTCTTGAATTAAGAG
>NW_004524894.1:888416-890225 GCF_000260255.1 Octodon degus | reverse complement strand
ATGACTTACTATTCATACATAATATACACATTTTGATGCATGTGTATAATTTACAATAAATCAGGATAAATATGTATCACCTTAAACATCAGTCTTTGCTATGAAAACATTCAAAATACTTTCTTCTAGTTTTTGGAACTATATATTATATTACCATGAACTAGAGTCAACATACTGTGACATATATTAACTTCTTGTCCATGTCTACCTACAACGTAGTACCCATTGATCAATCCCATCCATTCTTTAATTTTTTGTATCTACATACCCTCTGGAAAACATTTATTCTACTCTTAATTTGTTGATCAACTTTTTGTATTCTAAATGTTAGTGAGATCATGTGGCACTTTTCTTGATATGCCTGGCTTATTTCATTTACCTGATAACAGCCAATTCCAATTTCAAACATGTTGTCTTTAATGATTGGCATTCCAACTGAAGAGTATTCTATCATTTATATGAGGTACATCATATTTATCAGTTAATGATGATGGACACTGAGCTGGTTGCCATTTCTTGGCTATTGGTAATACTGCTGTAATAAATTGGATACTCCAAATGTCTTTTCAATATATTGAGTTTATTTTCTTTAGTTATATAAACAGCAGTGGGATTGCTGGATCTTTTAGTAGCCCTAATTTTAACTTTTTGAGGCACTTCCTCACTGCTTTCCATAATGTTTATAGTAATTTATGTTTCCCAGAGCAATGTACAACTTTTCCCTTTTCTTCACATCCTCCCTTATAGGGAACACTTCCCAGTCTTCTTCACAGTCTATGAAGTTTATATTTATACTCCAATTAAAAAAGAGATTATTACAATTATAATAGTTTTAGTTAATTCCAATCTACCACCTCCAGCGTACCCATGGCAAGAAGAAACATGACACTGTCATATTTGTAGTTCTGTGCAACCAATTGGTCCTATATCCAGCTACAATGATGGCTACTCATAACAAAGGCCTCAGCCCAGGGCCAAACCCAGGATTTATTAATTTATGAAGAAGGTGGTGCCTTAGGAATGAATGGCTGAAAATGGTGGAAGAACATGAGTATTGTGAGCTGAGTGAGGTAAGAGCCCTGAAAGCATCTCTGTAATATTCAGAAAGGATATGCAAAAAAGAAAATCTGTATAACACAAGTGAGATGGTATATAAAGATTTTGGTTTGTGTCCTAGTCCTGATATGTAATCATCTATGTCCTAGAAGGTTATAGCCTTTTATCTCAAAGCTCAGTTTCAGCCTACAGCGTGGAGCATGGCTCACCATCCTGCCTCATCTCACACATGCTAACCTGGGGGCCAAGGAGGCATGGAAACATTGCCCTCTCTACTTTTTCCAGTTATCACACATCAGTATCTTGGCTGGACTGATTTGAATGCCTTAAAGCAAATTGAAGGGATAAGGAAAAGTCTTAGCCAGCTCTTCAATACATGGAAATATGGTCAAAATGGAGACAATAGCTCCTCTTTTAAGGAGAGTCACTGAGGAGTGTCCTCTATACTCACTAGCAATTACTAATGTCACTTTTTGATTTTTTTTATTTTTAGTTGTTATTATCATACGTTTGCCATATACAATACGTGTACTCCTTCTGAGAAGTTCATACATCTATCTACATAACATATATTAATTCTTTATTTATCCCCTTTCCTGTCCACCTGCCCCGGTCCACTATTTTATTAAAGTTTTTAAAGAGGGAAAAAACAATAAAAATGATACAGAATTTCATAAGAGGATAACAAATAAACAATGGACTTTATATTCCATATTGCTATCTTCAAAATAGTGGCTCAGACTACCAGATAGA
>NW_004524894.1:884617-885697 GCF_000260255.1 Octodon degus | reverse complement strand
TTTTCATACATTTATTTGCTTATTTAATTTCATCCTTTGAAAAGTGTGTGTTCATCTATGATGCCTATTTCTGGACCAGGTCTTTACATTTTGTGGTCCTAGTGTTTTTTTCTAGTTCTTTATAAATTCTAGAGAGCAGACACTTGAGTACTAATTTTTCATTCTTATTTCCAAATTTGTGGGTTGCCTTTTCACTTTGTTGGTAATTTCTTTTGACGTGAAAAAACTTCTCAATAAGAGCAATTCTCAGTTGTTAATTTTTTCTGCTGTTTCCCGTGCTATTTGATTTTTGTTCTTGAATCTTTGCCTACCCCTATGTCTTCAAGTATTCGTCCTACTTTCTCTTCTAGGAGGTGGAGTTTCTCTGTTTTAATATTTGGATCATTAATCCATTTTGACTTTAGCTTAGTGCATGGTGATAGACCTGGGTCAAGTTTTAGTTTTCGGCATCTGGACAGCCATTTTTTCCTGCACCATTTGTTAAGGAGGTTATCTTTCTTCCAGTGAGTATGTTTGGCTACTTTGTCAAAAATAAGCTGGCTGAATGTGTTTGTAGGGGCTTCAGCATCTTCTAATCTATTCCTTTGATCCTCAGGTCAACTTTGTTGCCAGTGTCATGCTGATTTTATCACAGTAGACATGTAGTATAATTTCAAGTCAGGAACTTTAATGCCTCCTGCCTTGTCTTTAGTGCCCAGGATTGCTTTTGCTATCCTGGGTATTTTCCAGTTCGAAATAAATTTTAGGAAGTATTTCTCTAGCTTTGTGAGGTATGTTGGTGGTAGTTTGATGGCGATTGTATTAAAATTCTACAGCAATTTTGGGAGTATGGCCATCTTCATAATGCTGGTTCTTCCTATCCAAGAGCAAGGAATATCTTTCCATTTTTGAAATCATCTATGACCTCTTTATTAAGAGTACAGTAATTTTCCTTGAAAACATCTTTATTTATTTATTTAGATTCATTCCAAGATATTTCATTTTCATCGGTGGTATTGTAAAAGCTACTGTTTCTACAAATTGCCTCTCAGTACATTTGTTATCTGTGTAGAGGAATCCTATTGAACTTTGTTTACTGAC
>NW_004524894.1:881165-883466 GCF_000260255.1 Octodon degus | reverse complement strand
AAAGATGTGGTATTTTTACACAATGGAGTATTATTCAGCTATTAAGAATGATAAACATGGAGCTTTTATATTGAAGTGAATGCCACTTGAACATATACTCATTAGTAAGATAAGCCAGACACACATGTGTTAGTATCATATAGTTTCCATAGTATAAGAACTCAAAAGAAGAAATACAAATACAAAGGTATTATGCAAGTAAAAGGAAAGAAGGATCTCAAGGACTAACTAATCTTATTTGCATCTTTCCTTGGTTTTGGTTTCAGTATAATACTCCAGGAATGTTTTTGGGAGGATTGCTTCCTTTTCAATTTCATTGAAGAGTTTGAGGAGTATAGTGAATACATATTCTGTAAATTTCTTGTAGAATTCAGCTATGAATCCATGTGGAGCTGCATTTCTCTTCGTCGGTAAGTTTTTTATTACATATCGTATTTCTTTGGCAGTTATTGGGCTATTGAGAGTGGTTATATCTTGTCGATTCATTTGTGGTAATTTGTGCCTTTCTTGGAATCTGTCTATTTTTTCTGTGTCGTCTATTCTGTGAGAATAAGGATTCTCAAAGTAGCTACTGACAATCTTCTTAATTTCCACTGGGTCTGTGGTTTTTACACACATTTCATTCCTTATTGCTTGCATTTGAATTTTTTTTTCCTATTTTTGATGGGGTTAGCTATTGGCTTATCAATTTGTTCTAATCTTTCAAAGAAGCAGCTTTTTGCTTCCTTAATTATTTGAACTGTTTCCTTCCTCTCAACTGTATTAATTTCTCCTCTAATCTTTATGATTTCTTTCCATCTTTGCATTCTGGGTTTGATTTGCTGTTCCTGTTCTAGTTGTTGAATGTCCAGCATTAGGGTATTTATTGGTTCCTGTTCTGTCTTCCTATTGTGTGAGTTTACAACTGTGAATTTCCCTCTGAGAACTGCTTTCATCATATCCCATGAATTCTAATAATTTGTACTGGCATTTTCATTGAGTTCTAGATATTGTTGAATTTCTTTTTCAATTTCATCTATGATTCATTGGTTGTTGAGTAGGGTGTCATTTAATTTTCATTTATTTAGGATTTTTTCCTGATTTCTTTTGTCATTCGTTTCCACTTTCAGTGCACTGTGGTCAGATAATATGCTTGGGATTATTTCTGTTTTCTTTCAATACTTAAGCATGACGTATGGACCACTATGTGGTCTACTTTATAAAATGACCCATTTGAAGCTGAGAAAAACTTGTATTCTGCTGTGTTTGGTTGGAACCGTCTGTATATGTCCACCAAGTCCATTTGTTTAAGGCTTTGGTTCTGTTCAGTTATTTTTTTGGTAACTTTTTTGTCTGGTTGACTTATCTTTTTGGGAAAAGTGTGTATTAATGTCTCCTGTTAAGATTGTGGTGTTGGATATTAGATTTTTTTTATGTCCATTAAGATTTGCTTTATATAGTTGAGTGCTCCCATGTTTGCTTCATACATATTTATGAGTGTTACCTTTTCCTCTTGAATTTTTCCCCTAACCATTATATAGTGTCCTTCTTTATTTCGCTTGATCATTCTTGGTTTGAAGTTGAGACTGTCTCAGAATAGGATTGCTACTCCTGCTTTTTTTGGAGGTGCTGTGGCGTGTAATATTGTTTTCTATCCTTTGACTTTCAGCCTATGAATGTCTTTATGAGTTAAATGTGTTTCTTGTATACAGCATATTGTTGGATTTTGTTTCCTAATCCACTGTGCCAGTCTATTTCTCTTTATTGGTGAATTAAGTCCATTTACATTGATGGTCACAATTGAAATGTGTTGAATTATGATTGACATGTTATTTACCTGCTGTCATTTACTCCTTTTTCTCCTGTATTTAATTGCTTGCCCTATTTATTTGGTTGCTTCTGATCTCATTTGTGGAGTTCTTGTCGTTTAGGTCCCTTCAAGAACATCTTTCAGTTGCCTGTGTAGTGTTTGCTTTTTCATCATGAAATTCTTTAGTTTTTCTTTGTCATGTAAGTATTTCACTTCTCCATCAAACTTGAAAGAGTTTGCAGGTTATAGTAGTCCTGGCTGGAATTTATTTTCATAGAGGATTTGAAGTACTCTGCTGCATGCTCTTCTTGCCTTCATATTTGTGACGAGAAGTCGGCCATAATTCTGATTTTTTTTTTTTGTGTGTGTGTGTGTGTGATCTGCTTCTTTTCTCTAGCAGCTTTCAGTATATTTTACTTGTGTTGAACTTCTGGGATATTGACTTATATGTGTCAGTGTTTTTTTTAATTGGTTTGATATTGCTTGGCATTTTGTATGCTTCGGTTTCCTGG
>NW_004524894.1:879076-880180 GCF_000260255.1 Octodon degus | reverse complement strand
AAGATATTGGATTTATCCAGCTCTGCCTGGCTTGGGTCTGGCTGCTGTGCTCAGCTCCTTCCTGCTGCCACCCTTGGGAGTGAACCAGTTGTGCCTCTCTGGCAAGATGTTCTTCTCCTGAACTAGCTGGGTGGTTTTGTCCCCTACTTTGTCTGTATGGATTGCATCAGCAGGGTTTCACCTCAGACCTGTGTTCCAGGCCCAGGGTAGTCAGAAGCTCTCCCTCATTCCAAGTTTATTTCTTTTAGCAGATTCTTTCCTTTTCACTTTATCTATTTCATTTTTGTATCTTATTTACTCTTTCAATTTTACATTGGGGAGTCAATATAGCGTTTATACAGATATGTCTGGTTCATTTAACTTATGAGTGTGGTTTCAAGTTGGATCCATTTACATATGTAAACCTCAAGTTTATCTTTCTTTATAGCTGAGTAATACTTCACTGTGTAAAAATATCATATGTTTTTTATCCATTCTGCATTTGATGAACATTTGGGTCATCTCCAACTTTTAACTAATAGAACTGTGCTGCTGTAAGTATGGGTCCCCATATATCGGTCTGGTATGAATTTTTTTTTTCATTTATTCTGGGAAAATACCCAGAAGAGGAGTAGTTGTGTCAAAAGTAAACTCTAATCCATTGAGCATCCTTCCAAATCTTTTGTGCAGTTTTAAAGAAATACCAATCAAAGTACTATAAGTATAATTCAGTTAACTAGGGAAAATATTCTGAAACTCATTTGGAACTGGAAGAGTCCTAGAACGGCAAAAACAATTTTGGGCAACAAAGGAATGGTAGGAGACATCACAATTCCTGACTTGAAATTATGCTACATAACTATTATCATAAAATCAACATGGTAATGGCAAAAACATCAGACCTGAAGATAAATGTAACAGACTTGAAAATGCAGACACTCCCCAAAACAGACTCAACTATCTTATTTTGACAAAGGGTCAAACATGTTTGCTTGAAGAAAGAGTGCCTCTTTGATAAATGTTGCTAGAAAAACTCACTTTTACGTGCTGAAAACTAAAACTAGACCAGTACCCATCACCATGCAGTACAAGTCAAAATGTTTTAAGGATCTAAATATTAAAACA
>NW_004524894.1:877324-878906 GCF_000260255.1 Octodon degus | reverse complement strand
AATAGTAAAACAGAAACACTAACTCTTGGAAGACAAAGTAGGTAAAAATTTTTGAAGTTATAGGGAAACATAGAGAGTTTATGAAAAAAACCCAAACTTTACAAGAAACACTTTAAAGAAGCAACCCCTGAAATCTTGTTAAAATGTTGTTGCATATTAAAAGAAATCACCAACAGACTGAAAAGAAAACCTTCCAGTTGAAAAACACAAATTAGCTAATTGTCCCTCAGCAAAGGTTCTTCTATCTACAATGTTAAAAAATTAAAAAAAAAAGAAAAACAGGCTCCAAAAGTTCAAAGACACCATCAAATAATGGGCTTCTGAGATGAGTATAAACCTCACAAATGAAGAAATGCAAATGGCAAATAAATATATGAAAAAATGTCCAACGTCATCTGTCATTCAAGATATGTAAATTAAAACATCACTGAGATTCAGTTTCACCACAGAAACAATGGCTTTCATCAAGAAATCAACCAATTAAAAATGATGGCAGGGTTTTTGGGGAAAAGGAACCCTTCTCTATTGTTGATGGAAGTGTACACTGGTGCAAACACTGTAGAAATCAGTGTGAAGAGTCATCAAAATCTAGGATTACCTGATATAATCATTCCTTTCTATAGATCAACAGAAATCAGCAGTATAATTATCCTAAGCCATCCTGTATCTATGCTTAAATATATCTTTTACCCTTTATTATTTCTTTTGTCATTTTCTTCACCCTATTTTTCCCTTCCCTTTGAACAGATTCTTTCCCTTAAGCAATACCTATTGTATCTTTCAGACTTTATTTACTCTTTTAGGTTCTTACACTATTGAGGCAATATGATGTTTGCACATATGGTTCTGATTTATTTCACCTATGAGTATGGTCTCTATTTGCAACCACTTACTTATAAAAACCTCAAGGTTAGCTTCCTTTATAGCTGAGCAATACTACATTCTGTAGAAATACTATATCATTTTTTATCCATTCCTCAGATGATGGGCAATTGTGTTGTTTCCAAGATTTAGCTATGACAAATTGTGCTGATATAAATATGATTTCACATATGGTACTGTTGAACTATGTTTTGGTTCATTTGGAAAGATAAGCAGTAGAGGCATAGTTGGGTTGAATGGCACATCCATTTCTAGATTTTTGAGGAATTTCCACAGTGATTTCCATAGTATTTGTGCTAGTCTCCACTCCTCCAGAACAGTAGAGAAGGATTACTTTTCCCTCACAGCCCCTCCAGCATTTGTTATTGATTAACTTCTTGATGATAGCCATCCTTTCTGGGGTGAGCTGAAATCTCGCTGATCTTAGTTTGCATTTCAGGGCCAAAAAGATAGCTGAGCACACTAAGTGCCTGCCTTATAAGTGCAAGAAGCTGTGCTTGAAACCCAGTACCCCATGCCTTGCTGGATCCACAATGAGCTGGCCACCAAACCCAGGTGTGGTGGTGCATGCCTATAATCCCAGTTCTGGGGAGGCTGACACAGGAATATCACTATGAGTCGGAACTGTATAGTGAGACCCAGTAAATTTCAGTTTCTTTGCTTTTTACTATTACCTTTCAGGTTTTATTTACTCTTTCAG
>NW_004524894.1:873967-876998 GCF_000260255.1 Octodon degus | reverse complement strand
CAGAGAATATACAGTACTTGTGTTATTGCTTTGAAATATCCATCACTGCTTTTCCTGTGCTTAGTTTATTTGTGTAAAGTATTGTAATCATGACTTTAAAGAAAGTTAGTGACTCCAGTAGTAAACCTAAGAGGAAAACTGAGAGAAGCATGACAATGAAAAGAAAATAATAGCATAATTTGTTAAAGTCCAGGAACAATGAATTTTTAAGTGTAATGTTTTTGTTGTGGAACAAGTTATTTGGTTTTCTATGATTTCTTATATATAAAGCGTGTTCAATCTCAAATATTTTGGTATTTGAACATGTGTTTGGCATAAATTGAGTTTGTTAACCAAGGTATCTCTGTATTAGCCCTTTTTTGAGTCATCTAGGATTTGTTGTATTCATTTCTCATGTGCCCTTGTTGTTTTAAAAGTGTATATTCATATTCTTAATAAATCTTTGACCACAACCTTGTCCTCTACATTTGACACTGTCTTCACATTTGTTACTTCTTCTACCCATATGTTCAATCATGTCTTTAATAGCTGGAGTTTTTATTTGGGAAGTGTTTTGGAACTTTTTTTATGGTCACCCCTTCTCTTCCATGCTTGGTATTCATGATTTGGGTTTTTTTTTATAACAATACCTATCTTTTAGTGTCTTCCACTCTAGACTCACTGTTCATTTGTTCCATTAGAGTCATTATCTGATTAGTTATATGGTCTTTAAATTCATCAAGCATTCTTTTGAACTGTTTTTTCTCTACTGACACTCTTTACCCTGCTCTGCTGTGTGGCTTATGATTCCTCCCCCCCCCAGCAAGGTCCCCTCACAGGGTTTGATGATTAGGTGTTTCATGAGGGCATTTTGCTGCCTTATCATTTTATATTTCTCTTTTTTGTTTGGTTTTGCTGAGGTTGCACATTTTTGGCTCAATTCCCCATTCTTCAGGAGAGAGTGACACTATTATTTATGATTCCAGATAATGCAGGTATTGGGATAGAGAAAAGCCAAATTTCAGCCACTACTGTATTACCTTGGCTATAATAGTAAATTCAGTGTCAGTGAGTTTAACTGTATATTGACAAACCCTAGGAAATATTCATGAATAACCTTTAACCAGAACAAAGAGAACTTTGATTTCAGTGTAGATAATCAGGCTACTGATATATTGACCTATAATAATTCAGACCATTAAATTCTGATGGATGTAGACAGCTGTGCCAGAACTGGAACACCTGTAAGCTAAATGCTTTCTTTTCTGGACTTGGACCCTTTGATGATTACACCCAGAAAGCATGATGTCGCACACAGAACAAAGTCCTTATGGCCTTCCTGATCTCAGCTTGGCCACCTAAGTTATCACAGAAGACCTCTGTTTATCTCTTACCTTCTCCAGTATTATCTCTCAAAACTACCTCTCACTTGGTCTATGTAGTACAGTAACACTGCAGTCTGGAACTGAAACTGTCCTTCTGGATGTTGGTCTTTTCCTTGATCATATTTGTCTGTTGAATGATACTTCTATTGCCCTGTGCTATGGATAACCCACAAACAAGAACAGCATTGTTTGAGGTGTGGTATATGATTTCCTATCCCTGATAGCATAGTATGGGATGTAGATAGGTGCTGGCATCAGCTCGGGGCTGCTGGTCCCTTATGTGTGTTGATGTCAGCCAGGCACAAGACACACAGCTTCCACGTCCTACTGGCTTACTAAGATTTCTAGCTCCCCAATGAATTTGTCATCAGCTGGTAGCTTGGCCTAGGGTTCTTGTGTCCTAGTTTATGAGTGTCCAGAGTAGTTGCATATTCTGTTAATCTGACATGAAGAATTAGCAAAGAAAAACAGATAATGTACATGAGAAAAGACAAAGTATGGGTGATGTCAAGGAACATTTTATAAAACTGATTTTTTTCCTATGGATTTACAAAGGAGATATGTTTGAAATTGGTTCTTATTTTCTTCATCTAATGAATCTTATCTCTCTTTTTAAGTGTATTTGTTACAGGGTCTCACTATGCAGCTCAGACTCATGTGATCCTCCTGTTTTCAGCCTCCCCAGCTCTGAGATTACAGATGTGTACCACTGTGCCTGGACTCAATCGCCGGCTCAGCGTGCCCTGGTGGCAGGGCTGGCATGGCATGCAGGACCAGAGATCCAATGCTGGTCCCTGTGCTTGCCAAATCAGGTGCTTAATCCAATGAGCTATCTCACTGGCCCTGCATCTTATCTCTGATATTAGCTTTATTTGTAACTGTATCAAATTTGCATAAACTTGTTACTTTGAAACAACAGACTTAAAATATAATATTCTGAATGTCACAAGTTCTAAACAGTTCTCAGTTAGCTGACTAGGAGGTGTCAATTGGATTTTGTTCTTTCTAGTTGCCCTAGACAAGCATATTAGCTGCTTTTCCTGATAATAAATAAATGCTTGACAGAGGATACCTGTTTAAAAAAAGTTTTTTCTAAGTCAAATTTCTGTTGCTTTAAAGTTCAAACAGCATAGTATAATTTGGGCAAGTTTTGTACAGTTAGTACAGTTTATACCCTGACTGCATCACCTCATGTCAGATTGTAATTCAGACACACATCAGAAAACAAACAGATTACATATCAATAGCGAAAAGCAGAAAAATCTAGGTGGGCCAAGACTATGCCTTTATAATAGCCTTTTGAGAAGAATACAAGGAGTCACACACACGCTACCAACAAAGAGAATATTTCCAATGAGCTGAAGATCTCCCACTGGTTTGCTTAAATGTTCTAGAGCACCACCCAATACTCCTATTAACATAAAGCCTTCCGTCATATGAAGCTTAATGAGTACAAAATTGAACAGTATCGAAATCATAGCAGGAAGTATGCATTTCTTTCTCACTACCTTTTTTTTCTAAATTTTTATTTTATTGAAATGTCCTCTGAAATTATAAACTTATACATATTCACTTTAAAGAAAAACATAAAAATAACAATAGAGTTTCAAAGTAGATTAGTAGGAGAGTTGCAATAATTAATACATTGTGTATTGTTGTCTTCATGG
>NW_004524894.1:868404-873867 GCF_000260255.1 Octodon degus | reverse complement strand
ACAAGAAGTAAAGGCATGTTCTTATGCTGAGCTGTAGGGGATTTAGGTCAACAATTTCTGACACTGCCAGTCAAGAGGAAGACCCAATACTATTATGGATTATTGGACTCTTTTAGAATATTTTTGCTGAGTTGACACACCTATAATATTCAAATGACAGAACTAAACAAAAATGGGGATATATAAATGAATGTCCATTTTGTATCTGTGTCTTCAAAATAGTTAGGATAGATGTGTAGTTAGTTACATTGTCTTAATGAATAGAGGGATTTGTTGGAATAGTGTTTATAAATAGGATATCATTTCTGCATCTTGTATAGCAAATAACCACTAGGAAAAAATGTATACAATGTATTAATTATTGAAACTGTCCTACCAATTTTATTTGAAACTGTCTCATT
The DNA here is from genome assembly GCF_000260255.1 of Octodon degus. Taxonomy (NCBI): domain Eukaryota; kingdom Metazoa; phylum Chordata; class Mammalia; order Rodentia; family Octodontidae; genus Octodon; species Octodon degus. The sequence continues at coordinate 873,466 of NW_004524894.1, read as the reverse complement.
GCTATTTTTCTGTCAATAAAATTATGGGGAAAACAAAGTTGAGTAATAGTTTATTGTACTACATATTTTTATGCATTCCTCTGTTGATGGACATTTGGGTTGCTTATATGATTTAGCTGTGACAAATCATACTGCTATAAACATGGGTGCCCTTATATCACTGTGATATGATGTTTTCAGTTCTTTTGGAAAAATACCAGGGAGAATATAAGGTAGGTTGAATGGGATTTCTAATCCAAGCTTGTTGAGGAATCTCTAAACTGATTTCCTCAGTGGTTGTACCAGTCTCAAAAACAGCATTATATAATATAACAACTACTGTTAAATTCTTCTGATTTTATATAGTGAAATTTTGTATTGAATCTAATTTTTTAAATATTTGTATTCTTTCTAAAAATAAAAAAATAAAAAGATGTGATTAAAAAAGCTGTGGGATTAGTGGCTCCATTTAACCCAGCTAATCCTCTATCTTCTTAGTGGAGAGAAGTGACATTTCATTATGATGTTGATTGTTTTTTCTTCAATTTAGTGCTGCTAGGTACTTCTTTTCCTAAGGTCTGTTTTAGTCATTTTGTCATCAGAATACCTAATAACCATAGTGTGAAGAGTAGTTTATTTTGACTCACCTTGTCATCCTTAACTCAACTGGATCTAATGCTTAAATGGCATGACAGAAGAGTCTGCATGGAGTACAGTTTCTCATCCCATGGCAGCCAGGAAGCTGAGAGAGAAAACAGGAGTTGGGGAGGGACACATACCCTTCTAGGTTACACCCCAGTGACCCACTTCTCTCAACCAGGGCCCACCTCCTAACAGCACATGTAGTTAAGTTGTCAACAGTGGATTAATGTGATGACCTGTATAGAGGCATCATGAAACAAATGCCTCACAAACAAACACTTCATCTCTGAACAGTTGAAGCTTCTGGAGGACATTCTTGTTCTAAATCATAATAGCCTATTAGGTAGGTTTAGGTCTTCCTTTGATAAATGCCTACTGAGTTCTACCATCTATTTTAAAATTGAGTTATTAGTAATTTGTTGTTTAATTATTTTAGTTTCTTTTATGTTTTGTATATTAATCCTTTGTTAGATTTATAATTGGCAAATATTTTCTCCTATTATATTGTTTTCTTTTCACTCTGCTGGTCATTTACTTTTATGGGAGTGATGCCTAATTTTTTCAGGTTTTATATATATTTTGAATGTTCATCTTGTGTCCAAAGAAGAGCTGGCAAACATTTTTGTATTCTATATAGTGTTTTCTTCACTATGTTGGTAGTTTCTTTTGTTGTGCCACAGCATTTTCTTTTTCTATGATTTCATTTGTTGACTGCTGGTATCCCTGGTATTATTTCGGGTATCATTTGGATTATATTCAGTAAATGCTTAGTTCTTCAAATGTGTACCTATTTATCTTCCACTAGATTAAGAGATTTAGTTCTAGAATTTAGATCTTTGATCTATTTTCACTTTACTTTAGTACATGGTGAAATATATGGATCTTGACTTAATCTTCTGTATATGATGATCCAATTTCTCTAACACTATTTATTATAGAGTTTATATACCCTCCAGTGTATATATTTGGGAGTTTGCCAAAGATCAAGTAGCTCTATAGGCCTTTGGTTGTTTGTACCTCTTCTATACTTTTCTACTGATCCACATTTTCATTCCTGTGCCAGTATAATATTGTTTTATTCATAGTGCCTTCATAGTATAAATTCAAATATATGACTATGATGCCGCCTGCTTTGTTTTTGTTACCTAAAATTGTTCTTCATTTCTGGGTCTCTTCTTAATTCATATAAATTATAAATTTGTTTATTGTAGATCTGTGAGAAATTATGTAGGTGTTTAGAATGGTATTCCATTAAATATGCATGTTAGATTTGGAAGGACATAGGTAATATAATTGTTTAGTTCTCCTCATGCAGTAATAGGGAATATATTTTACTTTTCTAATGTTCTCCATGATTTCCTTTTTAAGCATGTTGTAATTTTCACTGTAGAGGTCTTTCCCTTCCTTCGGTAGGTTAATACCTAAGTATTTAATGTTTTGTTTTTATTGTGAATGGTATTGTTTTCCTGATTTGTTTTTCAGTGAGTTTATTGTTATTATACATAAACACTATTGACATTTGTGTTTTGTATACAGAAACAGCCCTGAATTTGCTTATCAATTATAAAAGTTTTCTAGTGAAGTTTTTTGGGTCTCATAAATAAAGGATAATCTCATCTGCAAGTAAAGATATCTGTACTTCATCCTTTCCTACACGTATCATTTTCGCTTCTTTCCCTTGGTGATTGATCTGGCTAATGTTCTGAGGGCTATGTTGAACAGAAGCCACAATAATGGAAATCCTTATCTTGTTGCTGATTTTAAAAAGAAGGCTCTTAGTTTTTTTTCCCATTTAATAATATGTTGGCTGTAGGAGGGTAATAAATAGATGTCTTATTTACGTTTCTCATTTCTGAAACTAAATACTCAATATCCACAAGTTAAAGGAGAAAAGCTCTATTGAGCTTAAAATTTGTGGAAGTTTCAGTCTATTATCAGCTGGCTCCAAGGCAGCATAACTCGGTAGACAGGCTGACAGAAGGGAAACATTTCAAGGTAAGTAGAAGATAGTTAACCAAGAAAGGACAACCACAGATTTTACTTTCGTCGATATCTTATGTGGGATAGTTAATGTGGGTAGCACTTATGTTCCTAATCCTAGTATCTTTTAGCCTGTGATTGTATAATGAATCAACTCAAGCATCACACACTAGATCAAGCCACCTCTGCGAAAGCCTTATATATGATCACATGAGGCTTTGGAGGGACATCTAGACACAAGTCATAACAATGGCTTCTATCATGTTGAGATAAAGAAGTTGTATACCAGTTTCTTCAGGGTTTTATTTTTAATCATGAACGTATGTTTAATTTTTTGAAGTCTTTTTCTGCATCTATTATTCTGATTTTTATCTCTGATTCGGTACATTTGATGAATTATATTTATTGAATTTAATATATCAAATCACACTTGGCTCCCTGGAGTGAATCCTATTTTGTCATGGTGGATAATGTTCTTGATGATTTGTTGCATCCTGTTTGTTGCCATATCATTATAGGTTTTTGTACCTATGTTCATCAAATAAATTCATCAGTACTATTTTTGGTTCGTTTATTATCTGTTTTTGACATTGCTAATTTTATTCATTTCTAGGATTTCTTGAAAAATTTTAGGAGGTTTGGTATGGTGGTCATGAACTTTGTTGGATTTTATTCATCATGGCAATCTCTTATTTTTTAATCAATTTTGGAAGACAGTCTTTCAGGATATAATAACCTGGACTGGAAGGTTTTTTTTTTTCATTAGTGTTTTAAATACCTCATTCTATGCTTTTTTGCCTTTAAGTTTTGTGATGAGAATTTTATTTTAATTCTAATAGGTTTTCAGCAAAGCTGATCTACTGCTTTTCTCTGGCAGCTGATTGTGTGTTGGATTTTTTCCTGGCAGTCTATTTTTGTGTTGTATTTCCGTTATTTTAATTAAGTGGTATGCAGTTTTTTTTTTTGTCCTGTTCATGGATCTTTTGGTTTCTATATGCTTCTCTTACCTATATGTTAAATTACTTTCCCGTGTTTGTAATCAGGGTTGTTTATTATGTCATTTTCCTTGTCTTTTTACTTTTCACTAATTCCAATTACACTTACACAATGATACTTTGGTTGTTGAGAAGCAGCCAACTCAAATTGTCCACTACTCATTCAGCAAATTTTTAAAAATTATGCTTGGAGTTCATAACTTTACTCCATCATTAACACAAAAAAAATCTGATTTAAAAATACCTTAAGTCTGCAACGTTCCGGGAATTCCCAGACCCAGTCTTAGCCCAGGTCTGGTGAGTGTGTGGAGAGCTTCCTGCTACCCTGTGCTGGCCAGACCAGTCCCAGCCCAGGCTCAAAGTGGGCCGGACCCTCTCCCAACCCCTTGGCCCACCACCACGCCACAGTAGTTCCCCCAACCTGCCCGCCGAGTAGGAATTTTGCCGCTTTCCGGGAACCCCCAGATCCAGTCGTAGCCCAGGTCCGGTGAGTGTGTGGGAGAGCTTCCTCTTCCCCCTATGTCACCTTGCCCCCTCCAGGCACAGCTCAGTCCTGCCAAACATGCCTGGGTTGTAACCTTGCAGCTGCAATCCCTGCAGAGAGTGTAGAGGACAGATCCACCCAGGTAGACCAGGAGCAGAACATATTGCCACAGGGGCACAACAGGATCACTTTCAAGGGCAGCAGTGGGAAGAAGCTGAGCACAGCAGCCAGACCCAAGCCAGACACAGCTGGATAGTCCAAACTTTGTAGAGCTTCACCTGAACTTCAGTATGTGCGAAGGTTATAACTACAGCAAAGATCTACAAGAAAGGTCAGAAGACAGTGCTCCACAAAATGACAAGAAGGAACAAAATGCAACTTCAGAAAACAAGCCCACCCGTAACAAGTGCAGAAGGACACTAACACAGAAAAAATTGGAAATCACACACCTGAGAGCAATGAATCAACGGCTTCTGAAATAAAGAAACAGCTCTAGAAAGATATAGAAGACCTCAGATTGGAAATAAAAAAGAAATCCCTGAATTAATAACATCTGCACTAAAGAATCAAATGCAGAAACATATAGAAGAAACCCAGTGCCCACCAAGAACAAGTGTGGAGGACACTAGCTCTGCTCAAATGCATGAATTAATAGCATCCATAGTAAATAAGCAGTGGCAGAAAGATATAGAGGAAATCAGAGTGCAATTCTTTTCTGAAATAAGAAAAGAAATCTCAGAACTCATAGCAGATGAAGTAAAGAAGCAACTACAGAAACATAAGCAGGAAACCCAATCTGAAAAAAACACTCCAGTGAAAGAATTTCCAACTGCTTCAAAAGAAGATATTGATAAAAAAAATAGAGGAGATTAGAAAAATGACGGATTCCCTGAATGAGCAATACAGGAAAGAAATAGACTGCGTGAAGCAGAGTCAAAGAGATATAGAGGAAATTAAACTCTCAATCACAAGCTTGCAAAAC
>NW_004524894.1:852759-859240 GCF_000260255.1 Octodon degus | reverse complement strand
TTCCCTTTTCCCCATCACATTTTGTCTCTGCTAACTTCTCATAGGTTACCTACATTCTTTAGCAAAAAGCTCCCTTCCAGAAATTGCATCGCTCTGACTTCTGTCTCCCTTATCACAACTTTTATGACTCTAACTCTTTTTACTCCCCTTTTCACTTAAAAGGTCATTGTAGTTATATTGAGAACAAGTCATAGAATCTAGTATAATCCCATTAGTTCAGCATCCTTAATGCAATTACGTCTGTGAAGTCCTTCTTTTCTGATGTAAAGCAACATATTCAGAGCTTCCAAGATTATTCCATGGATATCTTTGGATAGTTATTACTTTTCTTGTAACACTAACATAAAAAATACATCACTCATTTAGATCCATCAACTGATTCATCAATCCATCCATCCAACAGTCTATTCAAAAGGAGATTTATAGCACATGAGTAAATGTGAACTGTGTCCTCACATAAGTTTTAACTATGTCATTTTGAACACCATGAAACCCTCTATCCTCCATAGCATTGTTAGCAAAAATGAAATATTTCACATATCTAAATTTGTTTTGGAGATTGGTAAGATAATTAAGTGAAAATAACTTCTTTAAATGAAAATAGCAACAACATTAAAAATGAAATTCTGTGATAAATACCAAAAAATTAGTGAGTATTGGTAATATTGAAATGTATAATATAGGCCTGAATATAGATTGAACAATTTTAAATCAAAAATAATTGATCTAAAAATAATAAACCATAATTAATAATGTTAGAATCTACTAAAACCCATCAATTATGCTGTCTTCAGAGATGACTGGTGAAGATTCTCAAATTAATTGTCAACATTTTCATATTACAATTTTTATCTGCTCAAGGAAAGTGTTAAATATCATCAGAAATGTTAGGCTTGTTCTGACACTAGTATATTCAATGCCAGTCTCCTAAGGATGCTTTTGGGTGAGTGAAGTTTGTTTTTAGTTCAGATAGATCCTCTTAAAATTGTGGTATGCTAATAGAGAAAATGTTTGTTAACTTAGGCAATACTGAGGCTTATATTCAAATCACAGAGACCTACAACATAATTGATACTCATAAAACCTTGAGAATCAAAAATGCTAGATTCAAACCAAACAGTTCTAAATTTCTTCAGAATATGTGATTTTCTTAACCAAAAAGCACTTTGGAAGCTGGCAATAAATGGAGTCTTCAAATGTCTTCTCTATCTACATGTCCAATTTGATTCTGAATACCTATCCTTTTGTGAATAGATAATTTTATTTTGTGGTACAATACATTTAACAATACCATTGAGGAAAATGAAACAATTGGGAATCAATTTAATAAATTCAGTAAAAGATCTCTACACTGAAAACTACAGTACTCTGAAAAAAGAGATTATAAATGATATCAAAACATGGAAAGATCCCTTGCTTTTGGGTAAGAAGAACTGACATAGTAAAAGTGGCCATACTTCCAAAATTGTTGTACAAATCCCAATCAGAATACCATTAGCATACATCACAAAAGAAGGGAAAACAATCCTAAAATTCATTTTGAACCAGAAGAGACCTACAATAGCAAAAACAATTATAGACAACAAAGGCAAGGCAGAGAGCATCACAATCTCTGTCTTGAATTTATACTAAAAAGCTAATATGACAAAAACAACATGATAGTGGCCACAAAGAAATAAGTAAAAAGACACAGATATGAAAGAAGCAGATTAGAACATGGAGAAACTAATCCAAACACATTCAGCCACTTTATCATTGATAAAGAGGGCAAACATATTCATCGTAAGAAAGGTAGCCTCTTTAATAAATGGTACTGCAAAAACTGGCCTTCAACATACCAAAATTAAACTAGACCTGTGACTATTGCCATCCAGTAAACTAAACCACAACTGTATCAAATATCCTAATATTAATACAAAAACACTAAATATGTGTAGAAGTAAATCAGGTAGATCTCTTGAAGACATAGGTGTAAATAAAGACTTCATGAGCAAAACCCTGATTTCATGGGAAATATTATAAAGAAATAACAACTGGGATTTCATCTTATAGCAAAGATTTTGCATAGGAAAAGAAATCACCACCAGAGCTAAAACACAACCTACAGGTTAGAAAAAAATTAATCAGTCATTCCTCAGATAAAGGAATAAAATTGAGAGCATATAAAAATTGAAAAATAATCAGAAACCCTAAATTCAAAGATCCATGCCAAAAATAAGCATCTAGATAAATACACGCTTCTCAGAGGAAGAAGTAGACATGGCAAACAAATTTATTCCGAAACATTTTTAAGTTTCATGTTCATTGCATCCAGCTGTCTTGTCATGCCACTGTCTTGCTATGCCAGTGAGCCAGGACAGTATTATGAGAAATGGTGTTGCAACAAGTCAGATCTCTCAGAGTCCTTGAGTTTTTCAAATCCTGAAACTTAAGAAAATACACCAGAAAATCTTTTTAATCTTCATATTTAACTTCGAAGAACCAAAAAGTTCATACTCTATCTCAAAGTTAGGAACAAAGCCAATAACATTTTCCATAGGACTTCTCCAATATCATTCCTAAAATGATTCTAATTGAAGGTATTACAAAAGATTTGATGACAATCAGACACATCAAATGTGTCTTTAAGTACAAAACTGTACTTTAAGTATTTCAGTATAGGTAGTAAATGTGTAACCAGTAGAATTCAATTCTTAAGTTTGATCCAAACATCTAGAGTTTCTTACTAGCTGAAGTTATGCCCTGCTAATCATGCACAATATAATTAATGAAGTTGTGTTTTCCATAACATCCTATGTGCCACATGTGACCTCTGGTATATGCTAGAGAGTTAAGATCCAAAAAGACTCTGGATTCCAAAAGCTAAATGTTTTTTGGATTATAGACGAATGTATCAATTGATTATATGGAAATAATGAACTGAACTAAATAAAAGAGTTGAAACTATTAAATGTTTTATGTGCTAAATCCTCTTCTAAAGTTTTTATACACATAATTTAATTATTTTTTAAAAACAAAATCATTAATATATACTCAATGAAAGTAATTTCCATAGAAAACAACTAGACAGTGGAAAGCATAAAGAGTTGGAAAAGGTGTGTAATGAAAACAGCTTAAAAGAAATGGTCAAGAGGTAGTCATGTCATTTAAACAAAGCACTAAAATAAATGAGTCAGTGAAAACAATTCATGCCTGAGGCAAAATCATTGAATTTAGAGCCAAGCACACATGAAGAACATGAGAAGAAAATTTTCCCACCCTGTGGTACAGGAACTTCGAAAAGATAGTTTTGGCAGGAGGACTAGTGGGGAAAAAAGCAAGAGTGCAAGGTGAAGTATGTGTTTATTGAGATTTGTATGTTACAGAAAGGGTTGTGATTCTTCCCTTCTTGATGACAATATACCTTGTTTTCCCCTCTGTATACCTTTTCCATCAACTCCTTTCTGCTTTCAGTGGTACTTGGAAATTAAAATATGTACTATGTTATCCTGAATCCCATATCTGATACCTTCTTTTCAAGACTCATTAACTGAAAAGAGGAGGGAAACACCAACCTCTGACCTAGTCCTATATGCCATGGCTCTCCTTATGTAGCTGTAGTAGGGAACTCTAGCTCAAAAGCTATATTACTGAAATTATTTCTTCTCTTTGTCTATTCAGATATAGGCAAGGAGAGGCTTCAAACTTTTGCTAGTTCCTGCTTCTTTCACTGTTCCTGACTTTTTTGTTTGTTTGTTTGTTTGTTTTTTGTTTTTTTCGGAAATGGGGATTGAACTCAGGACCTTGTGCTTGCCAGGGAAGCACTTATTCTACTGAGCCACCTCCCTGGCCCCCATTCCTGACTGTTTTAAAGCCCATATCCTCCATTTTTTCTCTTGTTTTCTTTTATTACCTTTTAAAACAATTTACCTTAAAGAGAGTGTATTACTAATTGATATGGCATTACAAATGGTACACATTTAGAACACCAATACGACAGGTATTTTAGTATTACACATAGCTTTTTCAGTAAATTCTTCTACTAAATACTTTGCATGGATTATTTCTTTTATTCTACAAAACACTTACTGATTAAAACAGAAAATTGTAGGAAAGATTTTGAGCAGAAGAATGACATGACCTGACATATATTTCAGAAGAGTCACTTTACTTACTTAAAAAATAAAACAACTCTAGGCAAGTTTTATAACATAGAAATTTTGTGTGATTTGCTTTTCACTAGCCTATTCTGCATGCTTCTTCTGATAGCAGAATCACCTAGATGAATAACAGCCAGTGCACATATTCTGTAGTATTTTTTTCATGCTGTGTGCAAGTCAATATTACTTCCACAGTGGTGATAGACAATGGTTTTGATCAACATAGCATCATACTCTATTATGGATTTCTTCAAAGCCAAATGATTTGTTGGTGACAATGACTAATTTTCCTTTACCCTGTCTGATCAACTTCAGAGTATACTGTTAAAAAAAAAAAAAAAAAAACAGCATGTGTTTTCTACCTTCCATAATGTGTTTGAGCCTAGAGCTGATTGACTTCAGTGACTTTTTTTGTATCCTTTGTGCACAGTCTTCCTGCCTTAGGTGCTGGAAGAACCACAATAAAAACCAGCTGCAAAAATGGATGGAGAGCTAAAAGAGAAAGGCCTGGCAGCTGTTTGAAGAATTGGCTGTAAGGAGGAAAGCAAATAAGCAGGTAGACAATTTAACAACAAAATCTTGTAAGCATTATAAAATATACAAACTGACAGAACATATAACTAGCAAAACATTCATATTGTACAGTCTTAAAGCGTAATATTTATCAAGCCTGAGAATCATAACTGATAATATATTTTGCCCATTCTTTGTTATTTTCAATTTTCATTTAGAGAAATGTGCTCCTTAGCTTTAGCAATGATGCATAGATTCTTTTTTAGATAGCATTTTTTATTAGTTCAAGTTTTTAGTACATAATATGTAGGGGCTGGGGAGATAGCTCAGTGACTTAAGTGCCTGTCTGGTAAGCACAAGGTCCTGAGTTTGAACCCTGGTATCCAAACAACGACAAAATAACAACAACAAGCATAATGATATTGAGGAAACTGTGAAAAATCAAAGAATAAACACTGATGAGATTCCAGAAGGCATAAAATCAACATTTTCAAAATATATAGATAAACATTAGAAAGAGAATTAAAATATGGTGACATGTAGTTATCAAAATTTCTCAAATTATAGCAACGAGGGAAGGAATTTCTAATTACTATTGGAACATACTTCTGAGTGTTGGCACTAGTCTCAGATCCTCACAAAATACAACTGTCTTTCTTTTGTTAATACATAAATGAAATTTATTATATTTATAGACATCACCTGGTAATTTCAAAGGAGATGGAAATACAATTTAATGATGTATGTCATGGGGTATATAACCTCATGGAGATGATGAATGTATCCCAAAGAATGTAAACCATTTTTGTGTTTTATTTCTTTTAATAGTGCAAGACTGAATTAGACTATCAACCCCAAAATTATATGATATGAATAAAAATATTTTAAAGTATTTTTGATGCTTAATATTTCTTAAAGAACTTTCTGTTTGCTGTGAGAGGGTGACCAGTTGTTTGACCACATTCTTCTATTCAGATATGCAACCTAACCTAAACAATAACCCAGGGAATCTCTGGGTGCCCTGATGATTGTTATTCTCTTAGTTCCATTTCATAGTGTTGATTCACAGGTGAGACCAGATTTGGGTATAGGTGAAAGTTACTTGAACCAGACATTTTTATACACATGTAAAGTAAGCATCTTGTGCCTGTTCGATTCTTGTATGGGTGTGGAATAAGAGCCTTGCTGGCATGGCACAAATCAAACTTTTTAAATGAAATGAAGATGAGACTCTGATCCATGCCACCTGGCACCTTTAAAAGAACCATCTTTAGCTATCATGTTCAAATTAGTGCTGTATGTGTAAAATAAACTAAAGTTGTGGGAAAAAGAAAAAAAATAACTATGCCATAGAAAAACAAGTTAAAATGATCTTGATAGTGGCTGAAAGTATTCCCCCTCCAGGGGTTGTAAATTCCAAAAGCCTGGCTGCTTCTCTTTACATTCCTTTGTAGGAAGCTAACACATGGCAGAAGCAGATAGACCTTTAGCAAATGTGCAAAATGTTCAAGGTTAAAGAGGAAAATTAGTGTTGTGGACGTTCTGGAAGTGTGAAAATTTTTCAAGCCTTGCTGAAATAGACTGCCCTGGACACAAGTTTAAGTTTTAGTTGGTGAAAATGCAACACCAAGTAATTAGAATGTTCTTTTTCATATTTTAACAATTTGGTTTCTTTCCATAAGGTATTTAGTTTGCCCAAGTATCAAATTGAAATAATTTGATTTCCCCGTGTAACTAAAATAAATTCATTAAATATCAGGATGCTTTTTTCTTGGGCAATGGTAGGTATGGTATGTGCTTTGTTTAATTACATGTAAGCAAAACAGAGA
>NW_004524894.1:851640-852659 GCF_000260255.1 Octodon degus | reverse complement strand
AAATACTTCCATGACAAAGAACAGCAAAAAATTTCACGATGACAAAGCCAACCTTACACAGGATACCGAAAGATGTTCTAGAAAGGGATCCAAACAATCAGAACTCCACGAGTGAGATCGGAATCAACCAACTAAATAGCGTAAGCAATTAAACACCGGAGAAAAAGGAATAAATGATAACAGGTAAATTACATGGTAACCATAAATCAATACATCTCAATTCTAACCATTAATTTAAATGGACTCAATTCACCAATTAAGAGAAATAGACTGGCACACTGGATTAGGAAATAAAATCCAACAATATGCTGTACACAAGAAACACATTTAATTCATAAAGACATTCATAGGTTGAAAGTCAAAGGGTGGAACAAAATACTCCATGACCCAGCACCTCAGAAAAAAGTAGGGGTAGCAATCCTATTCACGGAAAGTTTCAACTTAAAACTAACAAAGATCAAGTGAAATAAAGAAGGCCACTATATACTAGTTAGGGGATAAATTCAAGAAGAAGTGGTAACATTCATAAATATGTACGCACCAAACATGGGAGCACACAACTACATAAAGCAAATCTTAATGGGCATGAAAAATCTAATATGCAATACCGACAATTATAACAGGAGACGTTAACACCCCCTTATCTCGAAAAGATAGATCAACCAGACAAAAACTTACCAAAGAAATAACGGAACTGAACAAGGTTTGAAACAAATGGAGTTGGTGGACATATACATAGTATTCCACCCAAACACAGCTGAATACACATTTTTCTCAGCTGCACATGGGTCATTTTCTAAAATTGACCACATACTGATCCATATGTCATGCTTAAGTATATGCAAGAAAACAGAAATTATCCCATGCACATTATCTGACCACAGTGCAATGAAACTGAAAATAAATGACAAAAGAAACCAGAAAAAAATGTTCAATACATGGAAATTAAATGACACCCTACTCAGCAACCAATGGGTCACAGATGAAATTAAACAAGAAATTCAACAATATCTACAATT
>NW_004524894.1:843398-848966 GCF_000260255.1 Octodon degus | reverse complement strand
AGAGAGAGAGAGAGAGAGAGAGAGAGAGAGAGAGAGAGAGAGAGAGAGAATGAGAATCAGGTTTGAGAATTGGAAAAAGAATGCAGGAAACTGGACATTTCAGACTTGAATCACTGGATCAACTGAGAGAGTGGTGATTAACACAAAAGTATACACTCACTGATATCCTAAAGTTTAGATTGGAGCCAGAATTCCATTATGTTTGCCAAAGGACAAGACAAATTTCCACTCATAATTGAAGGAAAATGTTGCCTCCTTTTTTTTCTATAGCGGTGTCATCCTTCTCTAAACTCTTCCCAAACGATGGGTATCCTCAGTATGTCTCTTTACTGAGTGAAGTTAATCACATGTGTGCAATTCTCTATAAGATATTCATAATTAGGGGTCAGGGAGATAGCTCAGTGAAATAAGTGCTTGCCAGGCAAGCTCAAAGTCTTGAGTTCGATCCTTGGTACCATTAAAAAAAAAGATATTCATAATTAGAAACTTGGGAGTCTCCCTGCAGAGTAAAGGGCTTTGTTTTTGGATTTAAACCTATATTTATATGGCCTACTAAAGGAAGCTTATTTATAAATTCAAAATAATCTTGCTGAAATTGAAGAGATTACAAGATCAAATAACACAGGTGAGATTAGTTAGGAGGCAAAACCTACTATATATTTCAAATTCTGCACACTTGTTTCTCTGCTCTTCATTTTGTAATTTTGTTTCTTTACTAATAAACTATATTTAATATAGTGCAAGTTATCATATCAGTAGTCTTTTGCTGGGTGTGATATTGAGAGTGTAAAGGATTATTTTCATTCACAATATATTAAAATAAAATACATAGAAAAAGCAAAATTCAAAGTAGTAAGTAATTAAATAAGGAAGATTTTCAGAACATTTCTGAACACTTATTTGCAAATTCTGAATCAAAGTTGTACTATAGTTGCTGAATATATAGATCCTGAATTCAATCCCCAGTACCGAAGAAGAAGAAGAAGAAGAAGAAGAAGAAGAAGAAGAAGAAGAAGAAGAAGAAGAAGAAGAAGAAGAAGACGAAATAATAAGGAATGAATGCTATCATTTTCTTATTTCCTCTGATTGTTTTTTGGTAGTTCTAAAGCTATTAAATGCTACAAAGCATAAACTAGTTCTAATACCCTCAAGGAGCAGCCAATGTATAGAACAGCTGGGCAAAGAAAATCAAAGTCATTCTACTGGACCAGCTGAACTGTGAAAGAAACATTTCATACTCCTCCAGCTGACACAGCGTGTAGATCAAAGTGACATCTATATTTTATGGAAAATATGTCACAACAGACAAATGTAAGCAATAGAAAAAAATTTAAAAAATGGATTTTCTGCACATGAATTACTCTAGATGGAAAATTGGGGAACCAGTAATTAAAACGTTCAGCATTATGCCTTCAATATTTAGAAAGTTACTCATCTTCACTGCAGCCAAACTTTTAGGATTCTGCTCTGTCAGAGTAAATCTGACATCATAGAATTTCCTAAATATATTTCCACTTCTTCTCATGCTGTCCTTAGAACTTCCAATAATAAAGTCCACCTAAAAGCAAAAACAACAAATGGGAAAATCCATCAGGTTGATGTTTTTTGTACGTATGTAGCCTGGGAGCAATAGTAAAATTTGACACCTTATAAATGTATTAAATATAAATTTCTTTTGAGAATGACCTTGGCATGTTTACCAAGTGCTGAATTGTTTGGAGCCTATGTGAAAGTACCTTTGCCAGGGTCATGCATACATAAGTGGCAAATCAGGGATTCGTACCTACCCAGATCAATGAGATTACAAATATTGGATACTGTTACATTTTATTCTACATGAGAAAAAGTTATTTATTTATTTATTTAGCCTTGCACTTGCCAGGCAAGCACTTATTCTACTGAGCTATTTTCCTGGCTCATTTTATTCCACCTGATAGTTAACTATTTTTACTTGAATTATCCTGTGATGGTGAGAATACAAGAAAATGTTTTTGCATTATTGCTAATTTCTTCAGGCAGTGTGTTTGATTGCTAAACAGGTCAAAATTCCATCCCATCTTCTCCACTCATTGCACTTGGCAGTAATTCTTGAAGCTATAGACATCCAACTTGGTTCTTTCTTTGAATGACACTTAGTCACATATTTGAAAGTGGCTATCAGCTTGATTCTGAGTTTTCTTTCTCCTTACAGAAATTTCCAACTGTGCCTTACATGGCATGCATGGACCTCTTCATCTTTCTGGCTCTTGGAAATTTTGAATTTTCTGTCAGTCTGTAAACCTATAAATGTCTCATACCACTTAGCCTCATTGAGCTAGTTTAATATTGAATTAATGCATGTGAAATCACTACGTGGCATATAAGAAGTGTTCAATAAATTTTTGTTATTGATTATATTATAGCTGTTACTATCCTTACCTAAAAAGTTGTTGCAGTTATTGAAATGTGATTAACACAGTTAAAATGCATGTGGAAATTAATCTTTCACTCTCTCTTTCTCTGTCTTCCCCCTTTCTTTCTCAGAGAACCCCATCATTTCTATGATCAAGTATTTACTATAAGGTAGAATTTGTGGCTTCTTTCTGTCCAGTGAGAGAGTTAATTTCTTGCAATTGTCATATTTGATAGCTTGATGGAATAATAGACCTGTCAGATTCCTTATCTAGGCATTATAAATAAATTTTTATTATATATATTGCTTTCTTAGATAAATATGACCTCTGACTTCGAAATGAATACCATTCCATTTGAATACAAATCAACTGCAGGGAAAAAAAAAACAATCTGTTAGAATGTCTTGATAAATGTGTCTTCCCATGGGACCAGTCATTATGATTCTGAAATGCTTGAAGAATTTTTTCAAAGACATTGGTGGACATTCTTCCCACCCACCAGTAGGCTAGCAGCAGGGCCTTAGTGATGAATGTCTGTCACGGTACAAATGCCGTGGATATTCATTAGGCTCCACAGCTGCAACACTTCAGGGGGTACTTTCTCAGAGAAATGCAATGGTGTGAATGAAACTCGATGTTTATAAGAGTAAACTCATACAACTGAATATTTTTATAATGCAATTTTCTAGGTTTTTTGTTTTTGCTTTCTCTATTGGTTTGATCCACTGAATAATAACTGAAACTATGACTCACATATGTGACAAAAATATTTTGAAATATTGAGCACACTACACATGCACGCAGATAGACTTAATTAATATGAGGAAAACAAGAAATAAAAGAAAGATATCTGTCTTGTCTATTTGATATTTATCATCAGATATATGCCTGATAGCAACACAGGAAATCCAACTGTTGAGACAGTTAGTCCAGGTGTAAGTAGGCCTACATTATAGGTATTGTTAAGCATGTAATTACATTATAAATGGTCTTTGTACAAATTGGCCATGAAAACTATTGGCATGTTCTATGCTGCAAGAGGAGAAAATTATATCATTCTTTACATTTTGAAATAAAATCATCCTGTTTCTTTTACTCTTGTTCTTTCTTTCTTTCTTTTATTTCTTTTCTTTTTTGCGGAACTGGAGATTGAACTCAGTCCCTTGTGCTTGCCAGGCAAGTACTTATTCTGAGCCATCTCCCTAGCCCCTAAGTATTATTTCTGTTTTTTTTTAATCTAGTTCTTTATATGCCAAAACCATATATATGTGATTTAATCACCATTTAAAAATCATAAATATATTTAGAAATAATAGGAAATTATATCTTAAAATATTGGGCACACACAATATCAATACTGATTTTTTTCTTTTCTTTTGTTTTACTTTCTGAGACAGGGTTTCATTGTGGAGTTCAGGATGGTCTCAAATTAACAGTGATCCTCCTTCTTCAGCCTCCTGAGTGCTGGAAGTACAGATGTGTGCCACCACAACTTGCCTTGAGGTTTTTTTTTTATTTTATTGAGAAAAAAATAGTGATGAGACAGTTTCAAAACCAATTAATAGGAGAGTTTCGATAATTAATACATTGTATATCTTCTTCACAGTGGCTTTGAGTTTTGATTCTGAAAATATATGTGATTACAATGATTTAAAATTGTTTTATTAATTTTATTGAGAAAAAATTGCACTGTGATAGCTTCAAAGTAGGTTGGTAGGAGAGTAACAACAATTAACACATTACATAATCTTGTCTTTGTAGTAGTCATTCATAGCACAAGATGTAGATATGATATCCTGTCCAAACACTATTAGTTCAGATCTTTCTTCTTACTGAATTAGAAAAAAGTAGCTATATATCTATCCTAACTATTTTGTATATACAGATACAAAATTGTCCTTCATTTATATCAACTATTTTTGGTTCAGTTTTGTCAGGGATGGATATTCCATTGCCACTCAAATATACAATGATTTAAAATTTACATGATCAGTTATTTTTCATAACAATATAAATTTATTAACCCTGATATTCAAAGTAATTCTCCAAAGAACAATTATTAACTTGCCTCCATCAGTACCTTCTGACTGAAGGTGTTTCTTTTTTGAATTTTTTTATTGGTACACTTTATATATACATAGTGATAGCATTCATCATAGGGAAATTGTACCTTGCTTCAAATAGTTTTAAGAATTATTTTTAAGATTTAAAATTTCTGAATTTAGTTCAATTTATAATACCACATATCCAAGAAAAATGAACCTTTTGCAAAGACATTTAAATAAAATCATACCAAGATGCACAAAAATGAAATGTCCAAAACTTCTTGTAAAGAAAAAAATCATTAAAGCATATACATAAAAATATTAGCTATGGAAAACAAAATTAAATAGCATCTTATTCCACATTAGAAAGAAAAAAAAGGACCAAGGGTGTAAGAAACTAGATTAATTAAAGGACAGAAAGAAAAGATGTGTTTTTAGACACTCTCTAAACACTATCTGTATGACTGCAAAATATATTAAAGAAAAATGATAGATAGAATCTTATTCATGTTGACAGACTGTCTCATTTCTTGAAAGATTTTTGGATGTTTGTACTCATTCTTATTTTTATATAACTGATGTGAAGTTACTGTCTTTCATACATTGAACATGCATAAAATCCAGTTTTTAAAATTTATTTCATAGTTTTTTCTGTCCTTTCCTATGAAAAATTCATGTCATTGGACTGTATTACTGTAAATGTTTGCTGCCTTGGAGAACAACACACCTATGCCTACCATTAAACCCAGATGACCTGGGAAAACTTGGTTGAAAACCTAGTGGTTTTATGGTATTATATTACTAAGGTACCAAGGATTCTATTAGTCACTTATGAGAATTGCTGATTCAAAGAAATGTTTTTGTCATGCTTACACGTGTCTAGAAATAGGAATCATAGCAAACTATGCAGGATACAATACAGATTCACATGGGCTAGCTGGTAGCATAGAGTGTGGGGGGAAATTGGAAAAGGAAAGCCTTTATTGTGGTTTCTGCAGGAAGGAATTCCAAGGTAACATTAAGTACTGTACTTGTCAGATGGAATAATTTTGTCAGGCTTTAACATATAAGGGCTCTGAGACCCAGTCCTAGCCCAGGTCCCGTGAGTGTGCAGAGAGTTTCCTGCTACC
>NW_004524894.1:825408-835938 GCF_000260255.1 Octodon degus | reverse complement strand
TGTGCCATGTAATATTTGGCTCTTTCTTATACTAAAACTAATTATTGCTTCTCTGAGATTTAAATTTAACTGGGCACCACCCATTTCATTTGTGAAACCTATACTTGGTCCACCTATTCTACTGTGAAGAATAAAGGCCAGTTAGGAAAGATTTCCCATGTGTGGGCTCCATTTTACCAGTATAATTTTTAAACAATAATGATAAATTCAGATGTATTTTTCATGTGAAATCTCTGATCAAAGACACAAGGCACTTTTAAATCAAGTGGCTCAATCCTACCACTGAAGTCTAAGCATTGTTATTATGTAATCTGTTTTTTCTTGGATTT
Organism: Octodon degus; assembly: GCF_000260255.1. Lineage (NCBI taxonomy): Eukaryota > Metazoa > Chordata > Mammalia > Rodentia > Octodontidae > Octodon > Octodon degus. Next base: position 835,609 of record NW_004524894.1, on the reverse strand, counting down.
AATTAGCCATGTTTGCAGTGACCATGACAAAACTACAGAATTTTCAGACATTGTTTAAGTCTGAGTTCAAAAAGAAAGTTCTGTCAAGCCTGAACACATGGTAAGTTAGTAAACTATTCCTTCAGTGAAGGATGTTTTCTTGTTTGTGCTTTCTGTCTGCTCTGTTACTTCTAGTGGTTATTTTAAATCACAGCTGAATTGTTCACTAGCTGGAGATTCCTGACATTTTCTATCTCAAGGATCTGTTTCCCATCAGAAAATGTACAGATGTCCACTGTCACCCACTTGAGGAACTTCTGTGCTGTGAAAGAGACAGGACAGTATTGTCCATACTATAGGTGGTTCTCCCATGCTACAACCAAAACAACAAATGTTTCCAAAACACAAAGGCAAGGACTGGACCATGGATGCAGCAAAAATGAAGAAAATCCTGGGTGCTGAAGGACTCTGAAGTGGTTCTTCTGGCAAAATGGGGCTGCTTTGTCAAGCAATTTGCTGGGGTCTTCGCCCAACAAGGGCACCATCCCAGGCCATCCCCTAAACAGAGATCTTCATTTTCCCCCTTTTTTTGGTGCCAATATGGTGTGGCTTAGAAATGCCTCCTCTTTTAAACCCAAGACTAGAGAAATAGTGTTATACTCAGATAAAACAGGAAGATGAATGTCACCCTATAGATTTTCTTGTTTCTAGTACATGTGTAGTCTATGCCCCCAAGGAATTATTAGACATTACCAAGAACAAATTAAATCCCGGAGAGAAGTCATGTACTACTTGATAATTTCTCTTCTATTCTCTTACTTTTGGGACCAGGAAGTATCAATATTAAACTTAATCATAAAATTGAATGCAGCTCAGTTGAGAAATCACAGTCCGGAAAAAAAAATCACAGTCCACAAGAGAAAATGGAAATAAGAAAAAAGAAATTTCTTTGAAATTCTCTGTTTTAGAGTCCAGAATGGATTTGCATAAAATTATCTTGTTTTACATAGAAATTTATCTTTGAAAAGCTGTAAATAATGAAATGCATAGAAAATAGGTTTGTGTATCTCTTACTGACATTAAAATTGAAGCACTGTAAAACAAAAAACATATAAGGGCTCTCTTTCGTTGCATAGTGGATGGTCCTTGAGTATTAGAGGATGCAAATAGTGGCCTGGCAAAAAAAAGCCTGATAAGGAGGATATTTGAGACTTTATGGTTTGTATTGATTGCTTTGCCAAGCCAAGCTAGGGGATAATAATTGACTAGCTCCAGGAAAAAGCTCATCCTCAAAGGGGAGATTTCGGGGATCAGCAAGCCCTAAGATTCAAAATGTAAAATATATGAATATAGAATATTAAAGCCATTATTAATTCAGGTTGTTTCCACGGTGAGAAAAACACTTCATTGGTAGGACTCATTTGTGTGGTCCTCCCAGGTTAACATTGTCTTAAATGTCATCAGGTGTCCATTCAGTGCACAAAACTGTGTTTCTGGAGAGTGATTATGAATACTTGATAGATTCTGGGACCTATGGTTCTCTACTGGGCATTGTTACATATATTTTGAAATTTATAAATATATTAGGGCAGAAAACAAAAGATCAACATAGAATCTTACTTTATTGATCTAATTAAAACATCGATCTCTTACTTATTTTAGTGTGCCTCTGATTCACTTCATCCCTGTATAAGCTTCTAACTAACTGACAGATATGGATGTCAAATGATACATTAGACTCAGTACCTGAGTTCTTTGACCAACATTGTCCTCATCCTTGACCTGCTCCACTTCCTAAGTCTATGAGAGTATACTTCCTAGCATCTGTGTGTCTGTTTGTGCTTACTAACACGGTGCTTAGGAGATCAAACACATGTATCAGCTAGTCCAACAGCAAGCATTTATCAAGCACCCAGGAGGGTACACAACCCACAGCGTGAATCAGAGTGAATAACAAGAAGAAAGCTAAGTTACTTTTGCCAAAATGAGTGGAAGCAACAGGTTTCTCTTTAAGGATGAGTAAATTTATGTTGTCATTTTTCAAGGTTATGTTAGGAAAAAGGAATTCAGAAGAACTTTTCAAGCAGTATACCTTAACACTTGGAAATGAGACTACTAAAATAAATTTGAGTGCATTTAACTTAAGTTGATTTTATATTACTTCATCAAGTTATGATTTTATAAAAGCTCTTCTTTGTTCGATAAAAACATGATGAAAGTAGACACAATATGTTTTCTTTCAAAATTTAAAAATATTTTAGAGAAATTCATAACAGTAAGCCTATAATAATTTTATTTATTTATTTATTTATTTTTGGTGGAACCAGGTATTGAACTCAGGCCCTTGTGCTCGCCAGGCTAGCACTTATTCCACTGAGCCATATCCCTGGCCCCAATAATTTTAGAATACATTTGTTTTATGTGGTGGGATTGAAGCAGTTCTTGTCTTTTGAAAGAAGACAACTAAAGTTTGGGTTTTTTATGAGAGGGTTTTATTTGGATGGATTTTCTGAATATGGTCCTTAAACTCATGTAGCTGGTATAAAAATGTACATTGTACATCAAGTTTATTGACACAGTAGCTATTGAAATAGTCTTAGGTCATCTATTTTTCATCTCCATTAATTTGAAGTTAGCTTGTGAACTTCTATTTTCAGACTGGGATGCAACATGGCAAATTCAAAAGTTCAAAACCAAATCAATGAGGCCAGTGTGTATAACCCCTCATTATCTGAACCCATTTTGAAATCTTGCTCTGATCAGTGAATCTCTGAATAGTAGTGAGGTAGAGACAATTCTTCAAATATTTACTTTTTGTTTTAAAATAAGAGAAGAACATTGGCATGTTAACACAGTTATATGTTGAGATATCTAGTTTATAGATGGACTGAGTGTAAATGAGGTTAAACCTTAACTACAGTTAAATATGTCATTATTTAGATAACACTTTAAATACTAGAATATATAAAGTTATCAATAAATTAGAAAAAATGATGCTTCATACATGAAACATAATGATTTCTTGGGATCAATATACTAAGGAATTCTTGCTCTTAAATTAACATGAGTTGGGGCAAAGCAATTCATCAGAATATTCCTTAGCTTTCTGAATTATTATTATTTGCTACACAAATACTCAGGAGATGTGTTTATTATTGAAACATCTCTAACAATTAGCAACAGATGCTATTAACATCTATATTGGATTAAACTCCTAATCAACTTTAGGCAATGATTCAGAAAATAAGCCCTATGTATACTTTAGTGTGTTGGAAAGATGGTGGACTAAAACTGAAATGAAATCAGTTAATATCACTATTCTATATTAAACATCCTGGTAAACACGAGGTATAAAAAGTAAAGCCATATTAGTAGTCTGAGCTGTAAAAGGTTCAAGTCCACAACTTCTTACAGTGCCAGTTCCGCAGATAACTCACTACTATTATGGACTATTGGACTATATTGGATTATTTCACTGAATTCATGCACCTACAATATTTGAATGGCAATGGAACACCCATCTCTGACAAAACAAAACAAAAAAGGGGGATATAAATGAAGGAGCATTTTGTAGTGAAAAAAATATACATCTGTATATATAAAATACAATAGATATACAGCTACATTCTATTAGTTCAGTGAGAAGAAAATTTGTACTAATAGTGTTTAGACAAGATATCATGTCTGCATCTTGTATGCTGAATAACTACTACGAAGACAATATGTAATGCATTACTGTTACCAGTCCTATTAACATATTTTGAAACTGTCTCATTGCTATTTTTAGATAATTTCTGTTAAAAAAATAAAGGCTACTTAGTCTTTTGAAATATGACAATTAATTTCTTAACAGTCTTTCATTTTGCTTCCACTGTCTCCCCCAGTAACATGAGCACTTCATCACGTTGTCTTCTCTGAACCCCAAGTTAGATTGTGTCTGGCTACTACACTTTTTTAGCGTTATTCTTTATTTTGAACACTCATCATTATTTTATTTAAATGTTTAATGTCTCCCTTTCCTTTGACAATGTTAGTTAAAAAAAATCAGAATTTAAACCTTTTTGTTTCTTTTGTATAATTGTTTAGGTAATATGCTGAAATAAGTATATTTAGTGATTGTTTCTGAATATCTGCTAAATATGCAGAGCATGCAAATAGTATACAATGATCTATGTAGTAAATCCAAAAAAGGAAAAAAATCTCTACTCTTTAGCTCCTCTAAGTGAGGAGATATAAACCTAGGGCAAACTGAATTGATACATATGTGTGTGATATCATAATAAAGACTTTTTTAGCTATGAAAGGCAATTTTCATCTCTAGGATGTTTCTTCTACTATGAACCTGATTAGTCATACTTACTTAATGCAGCTGCTGGCTTCAGGACAAAGGAGGATGAAAAATGAGAACTGGTGATACTGGAGATAAAGGACTGAGAGAGAGAGCAGTAAGAAGTAAAAGAACAGACTCTTATTTATTCAAACCCATGGCAGGTGTTATAAGCACACTGTGAATTGAAGACGCAGTCTGAGCCAGTTGTGTATGGATATATACCGGACATTAGCTTATCTGTTCTTAACCATTGTGAGCTGCCTATTTGTATTGCACACACTCAATACTCAGACTCAAGTGCATTGGTGCTATACAAAACAACCCTGTCCAAGGAAAAAGAACTTTATTTCATTACAGCAATCTATTTTTTTTTTCTTCCAGCAGTTTCTCATTGCTGCTCCAGAGCTACATGTATCAGAATCATATAAATTATTTACTAATAGTACAGAACTTGAACCTTGTTACTAACCTAAGGAATGAAAGTCACCAGTCATGTGATCTAGAAATACATATTTTCCTAATAACCCCGGGTGATTCTGATAATAGGACTAAGAATTCTTGTCAGTGCTATTTTAAACATGCAATATAATCGATTTTCTTATAACTTTTGAGTCACTTACTTTTAAGCCACATATAAAATATCAGATACACCATTTCTAGACAGTTATTAACTGACTGACTGACATAAAAATATAATGTAGTGAAATGGAGCAAGAATAGGATCTGATATTGGAAGACCTGGGTTCAAGATGGCAAATTCTGGAAACAAGTGTTTCCTTATCAGTAAATCTAATCAAAGGGTATATTGTCCAACAAAAGACACGCTATTTTTGCTTTTTTACTAACAATGATTGTGTAAAATACATAAAATACATTGACATTTGCATATTTTTGTCATACTAGTGACTGAATCCAGGGCCTTTGCACTGAGCTACACGCACACCCTCTGAACATTCATTTGGTGATATGCCAGCTCCATCCCTGGGGTGTGCTGAGACAGCAAATGAGACTGTGTGTGGTGGTGCGCACCTATAATGCCAGCGCTGGGAAGACTGAAAACAGGAAAGATCACTACAAGTTCAATCTGTGTAGTGAAAACCTGTAGGCCCTGTACTAAAAACATTAAAAAAACAAAGAGGACTCAGTTTGAGATAGTATCTTGCTAAGCCCGTAAATTTCCCAGATTAGAAGTAAATTAGTGATAATGCTACTGCAGTGCTTCCGAGTGCTGTGATTACAAGTGTGCCCCATCATGTTTGGCAACATTTGTAGTTTTGATGCACAGAAAATGATGATTTAGGACTAGGGACATAGATCAGCAGCTTAAGCTCCTACCTAACAAGTGCAAGGTCTTCATTTTGATCCCTGGTACAAAAAAATAAAAAAGAATAATTTTCTGTGACCCAGATTTTTATGGAATAATATTATTTTCTGGAGCATACTTTTCAGGTTAAATGAGTATTTTTTAACGTGGTACCATTCTAAAGGTGTAATAAGAGCTGTATTTCTATTTGCTTTGTAAACCATACCACAGGGCTTTTTGTTAAGTCATTGTACATCACTGAAATATGACCTACAGTAATTTTCATTGTACTTACAAATAAAACGTACTTCAAATTTTGAATCACTGAATGACTGCAAGTCTATGCCGAAATAATTTTTCCAAATAACTCAAAAAACTGTAGCTTTTTGTATGCTTCAGCTAGAACAGCTTCTTGGAGTTTTTCCTTTTTATACATTCTTGTGCCACTCCTTTAGCCCTCGATTCTTTTATTTTCTTGGAACAGCAATTCACAGAGCAGCTGCTTTATTATGTTGTTTTCTCTCATTGTCTTCTGCATCTAGAGAAGTAGTATTCAATTCCAGGAAGACTACTTTCACATTAGCATACTTGCCACACTACAGGATGTCATTCACAATGGACATTCCAATCAGATTAAGTAATCGCAAAGGAGAGTTATTGCTGTAAATTAATAAATTACTTACATTGAACAGTCATTGATATGAAAATTGCATTACTTGAAAGCAGTAGAGCAAGTTCTGACTTTCAAATATATGAGGATTTTAATTTGGCCAATAAAGGTTGGTGGGCAATATATCAATACCCACAAAACTTTAGTAATGATGTAAATGAGATGATTTGTGAGTGTTGTGACCAGAAATTAGTGACTTGGAAGAGTTTAAATTATTTCGGAGAAAACAAAGTTAAGTACATTTTGAATGATCTTTCTTTGTGTGAGTAGCTTTATTTAACTTGCAATTTAAGACATTTAGTAATTTTTCATACGTTCTAAAAAAGAGGCATTTGTGTGTTTGTGATTAAAAAAAATAAAGGTAATTATAGCCAACTGAAAGTTGCATAAAGTTTTATTAAGACAGATCCTAAATGATTTCAGTACAGTGATGTGTTAAATCTGTGCTACCTTTTAAGAGTTTATAGTGTAGTACATCTCTTTCCAATGTGTCATTTTTTGATATCATATTGGTGGCTTCAAATTGGAAAATAAGGGATAAGACACACCTATGAAATTGGTCAAGACTACAAATCTGAACTTTATTTTCCTATAGGGGAAACAATTGTTAAATATTTAAAAGCATACTCCTCAGTTTATGTTATTCCCTCAATTTTAATTTCAGTTGTGCATAAAACAACTATCTACAGTTTTGGGACAAAATGAGTCCCATGTGCTATGCTGGAATAACTCGTAGACTAGTATGAGAAACAGGCATATAGTTGTAAAACTCTCTATATATCCTACTTCTCCTTTTCCTGCTCACATTTTCACCAGGTTCTCTACCAATATGTTATGAGCCACACTGACCCTTTTACTATGTTAAACATCCTTGACTTATTCTTATTTTAACACTTGTACATGCTGTTCTCTCTAACTGTCACGACTTTCTTCCATATCTTCCCTCCTGTGTCTTGTTTCAAGTCAAATATTACTTCCCCAGAAAATCTTTTCCTAACTCAGTACTAAAGTAGCCACATCTCACAATTCCTCTGTTAATCTATTATCACAAAATACTTTTAAAAATTTAAATGAACTTAAATTAATACCAAATTTAGATTTATGGAGAAAGAGCAAAGACATTTCAAAAAAGTTTATAGAGACTTCACATTTTAGCGTTTTACATTGCTATGATATATATGTCTTACAAAAGAAAAACTGACATTATTACACTGTTCTTAACTAAATCCTATGCTATTTTTGAATTTCACTTGATTGTGTCTAATATCACTTGGTGTTCCAGCATCAAAGTCAACATACCAATGTTTAATTATCATTGACTAGTTATCTTCCTATTCTCTATAATAGTTTTTCAGGTTTTTGTTATTTTTGAAGATTTCATTTGTTTTGAAAATTGATGGCAAAATATTTGCTCAAACATTCATCAATATATGTTTTCAAAATTTCTTTTGTCTTTACAGAAGTTATGGAGTTTTGGAAAGCACTACAGAAAAGGATTGTAATCATTTCATTTGATAGTCAAGGTGCACAATATTACTGGTGATATCATACATAATCACAGGAATGTTGTAGTGTTCTTTAGATTTCTCCAACAAAGTTGCTATATTTTCCCCATCTTTGTTTTTGTCTTTGGAAGATAATATACTGAACAGAACCTATCAATCTACATCTTCCAGAACTAGAGAAAATATTCCAATAATTCATTTGGAACTGTAAGAGCCCTAGAATAGCAAAAACAATTCTAGGCAACAAAGGCAAGGCAGGTGGCATCACAATCACGGATTTTAAGTTAGACTTCACAGCTATGTGATACAAACAGTGTGATACTGGCAAAAAATATACCTAAAGAACAATGGAAAAGATTATACAATGCAGAAACCAATCAAAACACACTTAGTCACCTTATCTTTGACAAAGGGGCCAAATGTATCCACTGGAAAGAATATAATTTCTTTAATAAATGGTGATGGGAGACATAGGTTTCCACATCCCAGAGACTAAAATTAAACCCATGTCTTCCACCATGAACTAACTTAACATTAAAATTAATCAAAAATATAAATATTAAAACAGAAATACTAAATCTTCTGGATAAAATGTAAGTAGAACTCTTGAAGACATAGGTGTATGCAAAGACTGTGAAGAAAGTCTCATTCTCTTGAGAAATTTTAAAAAGAATCAACAACCACGATCTCATTTTATGGAAAAGCTTTTGCACAAAAAATGCATACAAACAAAGTAAAAATGCTTGATTTTTTGGACACTATTGTAAAGGCATGTTTTTCCTAACTGAGATATCTCTTAGTAAGTTTGTTATTTATATCCAGGAATACTATTGATTTTTGAGTGTTGACTTTGTATTCAGTTATGTGACTGAATTAAGTTATTAAATCTAAGATTTTCATGGAGTCTTTGGGGTCTTCCATGAGGAATATTATGTCATCTGCCAATAATGATGGTTAATTTCTTCTTTTCCTATCTTTATTCTTTTTCTTTTTCTAAAGAAAGAGCTTTCTTTTTTCTTTTTCTTTTCTTTTCTTTCTTTTTTTTCTTTGTATTTTAGGGAAGGGTCTATAGGGTGTTCAGTCTCTTACTACTAGATTGACTCATAGTGATCTGCTTGTCAATAGCCTACCAAAATCTGGGATTACAGGCGTGTGCCACCATGTCCAGTCTCAATTGCTGTCTTTGCAAGCCCCGGGAGCGGGACCAGCACAGTAGGCTCCAGGATCAAACTCCTGGCCTCTGTGTCTGCCTAAGCATGCACTTTAAACCTATATTTATTCCTGTCGTTTTTTTTCTCTTGTCTATTTGTTCTCGCTAATGTTTCCAGAAGTATAAATAACAGGAATGTTAATTAATCCACAAAATCTCTATAGTAGTTCTATATAAGAAATTTAGTTGTTTTAATTTCATTTTATATGTTGTATATAAACAAAAAAAAAAACACATCATAGGGTTAGTATAAGAATAAGAAACCAAAACTTGAAAAAAAGAAAGAACTAAAAAAAATAGGAATGTTGAGAGTAGACACCCTTGTCTTAATCCTAATTTTGTATAGAAAACTTCAGGGTTTTTTTGTCCATTTAGTATGATATTGGCTATTGGCTTTTTATAGATGGCTTTTATCAGATTGGATTAAGATCTTTTATTACATTTTTGTATAGGTATTTTTTTAATCATGAATGATTCATGGACTTTGTCAAAGGCTTTTTATGTCTATTGAAATGATCATGTGGTTGTTTATTTTTCATTGTTGTTGTATGGCTGTGTATTATAGTATATTACATTTATTGATTTTTGAACTGAACCACCCTGCATTGCTGGGATGAGTTCTATTTGGCTGTTGTGCATTATCTTCTTGATGACATGCTGCATTCTGTTGCCCAGGACCTTTCTGAAGATTTTTACATCTATGTTCACTAGGGATATCGGCCTGTTATTTGATTGGCTCCTTCTCTGATTTTGGTATCAGGATGATACTTGTTTCCAGGAATGACGCTGATAGTATTATTTCCCTTTCAGTTTCATTAAAGAGTTTAAGGAGTAATGACATTATATCTTCTTTCTTTCTTTATTATTTATCTATTTTTGAGGTACCAAGGATTGAACTAAGGGCCCTGCTCCTGCCAGATAGGTGCTTATTCTACTGAGCTATCTCCCTGACCCTACACCTTCTTTACATTCCTTATAGAATTCAGCAGTGAATCCACTGAGACCTAGGATATTCACTGTTGGTAGGTGTTTTTCTACCTCTTTAGTTTTATTGACTGGTATTGTTTTATTTAGAATTTTTATATTTTCTTGATTAAGTTTTAGCAATTCATATGTATCGAGGAGACTGTCCATTTCTTCTTCTTCTTCTTCTTCTTCTTCTTCTTCTTCTTCTTCTTCTTCTTCTTCTTCTTCTTCTTCTTCT
>NW_004524894.1:822916-825298 GCF_000260255.1 Octodon degus | reverse complement strand
TTCTTCTTCTTCTTCTTCTTCTTCTTCTTCTTCTTCTTCTTCTTCGTATTTAGTACAGTGTCTTCAGAGTCTCACTATGTAGATACAACTCATAGTAATTCTCCTGTTTTCAGTCTCCCAAGTGCTGGAAGTTTAGGCATGCACCACCACACCCAGTCTCAACTGCCATCTCAGTGCACACCAGGGGCAGGGCTGGCATGGCAGGTGGGGGACTGAACAACCTGAATCTGCCTAAAGAGTCAGCTTTAATCTGCTGAGTTATCTGACCCGCCCTATTTCTTCTGTTTGTTTTTTTTCCCCACTTTGTTAAAATATAGATTCTCAAAATGGGTATTGAAGAATTTCTGGATTGCTTCAGGTTCATTGTGATTTCACCAATTTCATTCCTAAGTGTATGAATTTGAACGTTTTGTTTCCCTTTTAAAATAAGTTTGACTAGGGGTTTATCAATTGTATTTAATATTTCAAAGAAACCACTCTTCAGTTATCTGATTCTTTGTATTGTTTCCTTAGTTTGATTTGTGTTAAGTTTTGCTCATATCTTTATAATTTTCTCCTTAATACAAGCTTTGGGCTTGCCTTGTTCTTCTTTTTCTAAAGTTTTTGGGGCTCAACATTAGGTTGTTTATTTTATCTTATTCTTTTCCTGATGAGAGAATTATTTTATAAGTTGTCCTCATAAGACTGCTTCCACTGCATCCTATAAGTTTCAGCATGTTGTGTCTGGATTATCATTTAGTTGTAAAAGCTGTTTAATTTCTTCTTTAATTTCATCAGAAACCCATTGGTTGTTAAGGAGGTTATTATTAAATTTCCAATGTATTTATGAAGTTTTCTGGTTTCTTTTGAATTTATTTTCAACTTCATGGCATTATAGTCTAAAAATATGCATAGGATAATTTCAGTTATTTGTATTTAGTTCAGCATAGTCTATGAGACAGTAAGGGGGGGTATTTGGGAGAACTTCCCATAGTCAGCTTAGAAGAATGTATAGTTTGATGTTATGGAGTAGAACAGTCAACAGCCATCTACTACATTTGATCACAGGCTAGGTACAGCCCTGATATTTTTGTTGATGTTTTTGTTTAATTGATGTGTCTATTTGTTACAGTGGGTTTTTTGTTTAATTGATGTGTCTATTTGTTACAGTGGGTTACTAAGGTCCCCTGATACAATTGTGCATATATATATATATATATATATATATATATATATATATTCTTCTTTTTGGAGTTTTCCCCTAACAAGTATACAGTATATATAGTGATATTCTTTACCTGTTTACATCATTCTTGGCTTGAAGTTCCATTGTCTGCCAATGCAATAGCTAACCTGGTTTTTTTTCTTGCTTCCTGTCACATGGAGTATTGTTTTGCATCTTTCCATTTTCAATCAATGAATAATTTTTAGTTAAATATGTTTCTTATATGCAGCATATTGTTTCATTTTTGTATCTTCATCATTTTGCTAGTCTGTTTCTTTTAGTTGGTTAATTGAGCCTTTTTAAATTGATAGTTCCAACTGATATGGATGGGCTTATCCTTGTCATTTTATTCCTGCTGATGGCTCACTGCCTTTTGTCCTGATTTCATTGTTCAACATACCTAGTGGCTTCTTTTGATTGGTGCTCTGCAATTATGCTCTTCCTTACCTCTTTCTAGAATATTGTTCAATACACTGTGGAGAGCTCATGGTCATATTTTTTTCAGTTGTTCATTTTCATAGAACTACCTCATTGCACCATTTATGTTTTTGGTGGAACTGGGGATTGAACTCAGACTCTTGCGCTTTCAAGGGAAGTGTTTACTGAGCTATCTCCCCGTCCCCTCACCATTTCTTTTGAAAGATAGTTTTGTACCGCACATCAATATGGATTGCACATTGTCTTTCAGTACTTTACATACTTCAGTCCAAGCTCTCTTTGACTTGAGGGTTTGTTTTGAGAAGTCTGCTGTGATTGTAATGGGCTTTCCTTTATAGGTGAATGGTGTGGATTTATTTTGGTCATAGCTAGTTGGAGTTAAGTATGCCTCTCTCACCTCTATGTAAAATACATTACCATGATTGGAAAATTTTCTGCCATCATCAAAGTGAACAGATTTTTATTATTTGTGCTGATGCTTCCTACTTCACTGGCCAAAGACCTTCTTGCATTGTTCTTTGTACTCCATCTCACTACCATCAGATTTTTTATTCATGGTCTCTTATTATTTTTAAAAGAACTTTCTTTTTAAGATTGCCAATCATGATCTTGTATTCTAGGTCTGATACTGTACATTCAATTTTGTGCATTTGGTTGTGTAAGTCAAATTTAGTTATATTGAGACCCAGTCCTAGCCCAGGTCCGGTGACTGTGCGGAGAGTTTCCTGCTACCCTGCGCC
>NW_004524894.1:807739-818356 GCF_000260255.1 Octodon degus | reverse complement strand
ACTGACCTTGTCAGATACAAAAGTTAAATTTCTTGTTATATAGGTCTTGCTTTATCTTAATTTTAACCAAACAGCTGAAAGGTATAAAAATGAGATACAAGGGGTGAAGCCATGTTGGTGTGCTGGGCTGTAAAGGACTCAGGTCAACAACTTCTGACACTGCCAGTCCTGCGGACGACCCACTACTATTATGGACTACTGGACTAGATTGGATTATTTTGCTGAATTCACACACCTACAATATTTAAATGGAAATGGAATACCCTTCTCTAACAAAACTAAACAAAAAAAGGGGATACAAAGGAAGGACCATTTTGTATCTGTATATTCAAAATAATTAGGACAGATATACAGCTACTTTCTCTTAATTCAATGAGAAGAAAGAATTTTACTAATAGTGTTTGGACAGGATATCATGTCAGCATCTTGTACTATGAATAAACTAAGAAGTTAACAATAAAAAAAAATTAGTTATATTGGATTACTGAGGCTCCCTGTTACAATTGTGATAGTGTTTTTTTCTATTTGTTGCACACACACACACACACACACACACACACACGGAAATGGAATTTTTAATTTCCTGGATATGTTTCATGGAGTGCATTTCTTTTCTATGGTAGATATTCATGTTCACCAGTTTTTTAATGCACTTCTATTTCTTAAAATATTATCTTCTCTAGATTTCTTAATCAAGTCCTACATTATGATTGTTATCACTTTTTTTTCTGGTGGGGGATCTGGGGATTGAACTCAGGCCCTCGCACTTGCCAGGGAAGCAGCTATTCCACTGAGACATCTCCCCAGCCCTCACTTTTTGTTTAATTGACAGATTACATATGATCTGATTTCCTCTGTAGCCTCATGCAGCTTTATAAAAATTGTTTTGTGCTAGTATTATTTCAGAAAATTCAGGTAGGTGGCTTCTAGTTTAATCTACCTTGTTATCCCCTGGATTTGTTCTGGATTGACAGGAGGTTTGGGGTTGCATTTTGTTGCTACATCTTGTGTTATTTATTTCAACTTGCTTCATATGTTGTTTCATGTATTTGCCTTTCATTAATTTTATTGAGAAACAGAGAGCAATGAGAATGATTCAAAACCGAATTATAGGACAGTTTCAATAATTAATGCATTGCATATTGTTACCTTCTTAATAGTGACTCATAGTACAAGATGCAGATATGTTATCCTGTCCAAATAATATTAATATTAAACATTCTTTTTGTTGAATTAAGAGAAATAGCTGTGTATGTATTCTAACTATTATGGATATACAGATGCAAAATGGTCCTTCCTTTATATCCCCTTTTATTCTTTAGTTTTGTTAGAGATGGACATTCCATTGCAATTTAAATATTGAAGGTGTGTAAACTTAGCAAAAATAATCCAATGCAGTCCAGTAGTGCATAATAGTAATGGGTTATCCATAGGACTGGCAATGTCAGAAGTTCTTGACTTGAGCATTTCACAGCTCAGCATATTAATATCACTTTAATTTTTATACCTCATTTTTATACTTTTCTGCTGGAGTGTTAAGACCAAGATAAAGCAAGACGTATATAATCAGAAATGTATCTTTTGTATCTTACAAGGTCAGTCAAGTCCCCTCAGGATTTATCCTGTTACCCTATACTGCAGTTTGCAGATCTGTTGTCAGTGTCAGCCATGTGGATGAGTCACGGCCATTGCTTGATCAATTTGCTCTCTGTGAAACCTGAGAGAAGGCTTTCTCTGCATGTAACTCTCTTTAGGCACACTCTACGTCATTGATCACGATGCTCTTGGGCCGCCTGATTGTCTTGATCAGAAAATTTGTGACACAACTGAGTTACATGATGTTACAGTATAAGTTTTCCTATGTCCTGAGACTTCACTGACCTTGAAAGGCTAGGGTCAAAATGATTGCTGATTTTTAGTCTGCAAACTTAGGTTGTTAACCCTCCATAATAGAAGCTTGTTATTACCCTACAATATATGTAGTTGGGTTTAAACTCACTATCTGTCTCAATATCAAACATGTTAAGCATATACATGTAACAGGTATTTTCCATCTAGTATTGATGTGTTAAACTTTAAGTCCCTGCAGGATATGAAGAAAAATTAAAAATATAAAAATATATTTAAAAATAGGAATAAACAGTTACATATTTTTACACAGAAGTTTAGAAATCTAACCATATATAGCATTGTAGCAGGACAGTAGCTCAACACAACTTTTCCTGTCTTCTTCCTTCTTCACCATGCCTTTAGTTTTTAAGCAAACATCTACTGAGAGACAGCACAGCAGAAATCACTATGTCATGAAAAGCAGCACAAAATTAGAAAACCAGAATCATAGGCATTCCAAGCATGACCCTATATTACCCATTGTTATCCTCTGGGCAGTTGCTTACTTCATAGGTATCAGTATATATAGATAGTCAGGGTGAGAATCCTAAAAATTAGGGGCTAGTTTCAAAAAGTTGCTGCAGATTCTCAGGATCATTCCCTTACCAATCTTGTCCAAATAAATGTAAGGCTTTGCCCCTGTCATGATTCCAAGCTTTTCTCCTTTCCCTCTCTTTGTTATCTAATCCTCAATTTCTCACTTTCCTTTTAATTTTGTTATAACTTTCTATTTTTATTTCTTCTTTTGAGTTCTTATACAAGGGATACTATATGACATTTAGACATATGGGTCTGGATTAATTCACTTACGAGTATATCTTCAAGTGGCATTCACTTAAATATAAAGGCTTCGATTTTATCATTCTTTATAGTTGAATAAAACTCCACTGTATGAAAATACCACATCTTTTTCATCCATTCATCAGGTGACAGGCATCTTCATTTTTTCCAAAATTAGACTATCACAAACAGTGCTGTTATAGACAGATGTAGGCATGTATCACTATGATGTGACATTTCAGTTACTCCAAGAAAATCCCCAGTAAAGTGAAAGCTGGTTTGAATGTCTCCTGTTAAGTTTGTTGTATTGGATGTTAACCTTTTCATGTCCATTAAAATTTGTCTTATATAGTTGAGTGAGCCCATGTTTGGAGCATACATATTTATGAGTGTTTCCCCTTTTTCTTGAATTTTTCTGCTAACCACTATATAGTGGCCTTCTTTATTTCGTTTTATAATTTTTGTTTTGATTTTGCAACTGTCTGAGAACATAATTTCTAACCCAGCTATTTTCTGAGGTGCTGGGGCATATAGTATTGTTTTCCATCCTTTGAATTTCAGCCTATGAATTTCTTTATGAATTAAGTACATTTCTTTTATATAGCATATTGTTGCATTTGTTTCCTAATCCGCTGTACCAGTCTGTTTCTTTTAATTGTTGTATGAGTCATTTACATTGATGCTTATAATTCATTGATGCTTATAATTGAGATGTATGGCCTTGTGATCAACATGTTATTTAGCTGCTGTTGTTTACTCATTTTTTCTCCTGTATGTTTGCCATATTTAGTGGATATCTTCTGTTCTCGTTTCTGGAGGTCTGATCATTTTGGTCCCTCTCTTTTCTTTTTTTACTATTTATATTAATTTTATTGTGAAACATCAGTGAAAGTATCAAAACCAATTAATCAGACAGTTTCAACAATTAACACATTGTATATTGTCATCTTCTTAATGTGTATTCATAGTACAAGATTAGCACAAATTTTTCTTGTCATTGAGTTAAGAGAAAGTAGCTGTATATCTATTCTAACTATTTTGGATGTACAGATACAAAATGGTCGTTTCTTTGTATCCCCCTTTGTTTCTTCGTTTTATTAGAGATGGGTATTCTATTGCGATTTAAATATTGTAGTTGTGTGAATTCAGCAAAATAATTCAATACAGTCCAGTAGTGCATAATTGTAGTGGGTTACCCGTTAGACTGGCAGTGTCAGGAGTTGTTGACTTGAGCCTTTCACAGCTCAGCATATTAATATGGCATTACTTTTTATCTTAAGCATAAAATGGAAAGATGTTTTCCATGTAGCATTGATATGTTAATCTTTAAGTCTCTACAGAATATGGAGAAAAAATTTAAAAAATAAAAAATATTTTAAAAAGATAAACAATTACATATTTTTACAAAGAAATTTAGAAATCTAACCATATACAACATTGTAGCAGGACTGTCCTGTTACATTTTTTGTTTTCACTTTTATTCATTTATTACCCCTTTTTTAAAAAAGAAACATTCACGTGAGAGACAGTATGGCAATAATTGTTATGTCATGAAAAGCAGTACATATTTACAAGACCATAATGACAGGCATTCCAAGCATGACCCTTCTGTTACATATTGCTATTTTTAGTTCAGTAGGTTGGTTCTCAGGTAGCCACATATATAGTTAGTCATGGTCAGAATCCTACCAAGTAACTGCCAGTTTTGAAAAACTGCTGATGTTACTCGTGATCATTGCCTTATCCATCTTGTGTGTATAATTGTATGGCTTTTCCCCTGTCATGTTTCCCAGATTTTCTCCTTACCTTCTCCTCACTGTCCAATTCTCAAATTCTCAATTTCTTAATTGTGTTATAACTTTCCATTAGTATTTCTTCTTTTGATTTCTTATTCTAGGGAGACTACACAATATTTACACATGTGGGATTGCTTCATTTCAATTACAAGCATATCTTCAAGTGGCATCCACTTAATTATAAATGCTTCAAGTTTATCATTCTTTATAATTGAGTAATAATCCATTGTATAAAAATACCGCATCTTTTCCATCCATTCCTCAGGTGATGAGCATCTTGGTCATTTCCAAGATTTGACTATCATAAACTGTGCTTCTATAAACATAGATACACATATATCACTATGATATGATGTTTTCAATTCCTCTGGGAAAATTCACAGTTGGGTGATGTTTGGCTTCATAGGAATTTCAAGTCCTAGTTCTTTAAGGAGCCTCCACACTGATTTCCACAATGGTTATATCAGTCTACATAACCACCAGCAGTGGAGACAGGTTCTTTTTTTCCCTACAGCCTCTCCATCATTTGTTGTTGGCTGATTTCTTTATGGTAGACATTATTTTTGGCATGAGCTGGTATCTGAGTGTTGTTTTAATTTGCATTTGACATATGGCTAGCGATGTGGAGCAATTTTTCATGTATTTATTCGCTTCTTTAATTTCGTCTTCTGAGAAGTGTGTGTTCATCTCGAATGAGCATTTCTGGATTGGTTCTTTATATTTTGGGGTCCTTATGTTTTATAGTTCTTCACAAATTCTAGAGAGCAGACCTTTGTCTGAGTGATTGTTAGTGAAGATTTTATTTTTTTAATTTGTGGGTTGAGGGCTGGGGAGATGGCTCAGTGGAAAGAGTGCTTCCTTGGCAAGCATAATGGCCTGAGTTCAATCCCCAGTTCTGCCAAAAAAAATGTGGGTTGGCTTTTCACTTCATTGTAAATTCTTTTGACAAGCAAAACTTCGCAATGAGAGGAGGTCCCAGCTGTTAATGTTTTCAAGTATTACCCATGAAATTTGATTTTTTTTTCATGAAAACTTTGCTACTCATATACCTTCAAAAGTTTCTCCTATGTTCTCTTCCAGGAGATTAAGAATTTCTGTTTTAAAGATTAGATCTTTTTTTTTTTCGGAACCAGGGATTGAATTCAAGCCCTTGCGCTTGGCAGGGAAGTGCTTATTCTACTAAGCCAACTCCCCAGCCCTAAAGTTTAGACCTTTAATCCAGTTTGACTTTAGGTTAGTGCATGGTCATAGATCGGGGTCAAGTTTTGATTTTTCGCTTGTAGAGAGCCAGTTTTTCCAGCACCATTTACTAAGAGGCTATGGTTCTTCCAATGAGCATGTTTGGCCACTTTGTCAAAGATCAGGTGACAGTGTGTCATAGTGGCCTCTGTAATTTATAATTTATTCCATCGATTCTTAAGTCTTTTTTGTTGCCAGTACCATGCTGATTTTATCACAGTAACTTTGTAGTATAATTTCAAGCCAGGCATTTTAATGTCCCCTGCCTTGTCTTTAATTCCCAGCATTGCCTTTGCTATTCTAGGTATTCTCTGGTTCAAAATAATTTTTAGGAATGATTTCTCTAAGTATGTGAGGTATGTTGTTGGTAGTTCAATAGGGAATCCATTAAATCTGTACAACAAATTTGGGAGTATGGCCATCTTCACAATGTTGGTTCGTCCTATCCAAGGGCAGGAAATATCTTTCCATTTTGCAAAATCCTCTATGGTATCTTCCTTCAGAGTACTGTAATTTTCCTTGAAAAAGATCTTGGAGTTATTGAGTTAGATAAATTCCATGGTATTTCTTTTTCTACATTGCTATTGTAAAAAGGTATTGTTTCTATAATTTCCCTCTCAGTGTGTTATCTGTGTAGAGAAATGCTATTGACTTTTCGGTATTGGGTTTTTTATCCTCCTATGCTACTGAATTTCTGTATCAATTTTATTAGCTTCTTGGAGGAGTATTTGGGTCTTCCAAGTAAAGTATCATGTCATGTGCAAATTCTGATAATTTATCCTCTTTACCTATTCTTACTTCTTTTATTTTTCTCCCTTGTCTAGTGGCTCTAACTAATGATTCCAGAGGTATATTGAACAGGAGTTGTGATAGAAGATATCCTTGTCTTGTACCAAACTGGGAGTAAAAGATTTCAGTTTTTCCTCATTTAAAATTTTATCAGTTGTTGGTTTGTCATGGATGGCTTTTATCAAACTGAAGTAGAGGGCTTCTATTCCAATTTCCATAGGCATTTGAACATGAATTAGTGTTGGACATTGTCAGAGGTGTTTTCTGCATCAGTTGAGATGATTATGCGGTATTTAGGTTTTGCTCTATTGATATAGTATATTACATTCATAGATTTGTGTATAAGGAAGCAACATTTCATCCCTGGCATGAATTCAACCTGGTCATGGTGGATAATCCTCTTGATGATTTGATGTATTTTATTTGCTAGGAATTTGTTGAGGATTTTTGCATTACTCTTCATGAGGGCGATTGGCCTGTAGTTCTCATTTTTCTTTGCATCTTTCCCTGCTTTTGGAATCAGTATAATACTTGCCTCCAGGAATGATTTTGGGGGGAATCTTTTCTTTCCAATTTCATTGAAGAGTTTGAGGAGCATAGGGAATATATCTTCCGTAAATTTCTTATAGAATTCAACTGTGAATCCATCAGGGCCTGGACTTGTCTTTATCCATAGCTTTCTATTACATTTTGCATTTCATTGGCTGTTATTGAGTTATTAACACTTGTTATATCTTCTTGATTCAGTTTTGGTAATTTGTACCTTTCTCAGATTCTGTCTCTTTTTTCTTGTCTTCTATTATGTGAGAATAAATATTCTCAAAATAGCTATTGACGGTCTTCAGAATTTCCAGTCGATCTGTGGTAGTTTCACCCTTTTAATTCCTTGTTGCTTGTATTTGATTTTTTTCTTTCCTGATTTTGATAAGGTTAGCTATGAGCTTATCAATTTTATTTAATCATTCAAAGAACCAGCTTTTTGATTCTTTAATTCATTATGCTGTTTTCTGCATCTAAATTGAATTAATTTCTGTTCTAATCTTTATGATTTCTTCCTGTCTTTGGGCTTTGGGATTGGTTTTCTCTTCCTTTACTAGATGTTGGTTGTGCATCATTATGGTATTTATTTGTTCAGGTTCTGTTTTCCCAATGTGTGCATTCACAGCTGTAAATTTCCCTCTGTGAACTTCTTTCATCTTATCCCATGAATTCTGATAAGTTGTGATTGACTTTTCATTGATTTGTAGATATTGTTGAATTTCTTGTTTAATTTCATCTGTGACCCATTGTTTGCTAAGTAGGGTGTTGTTTCATTTCCATGTGATTATGTGCTTTTTCTGTTTTCTTGTCTTCTTTATTTCCAGTTTCTTTGCACTGTGGTCAGATAATATTTCATGGGATAATTTGTTTTCTTGTGTACACTTAGGCATGACCCATGGACCAGTATGTGTTCTTTTTGAGAAAATGATGCATGTGCAACTGAAAAACTATATTTATCTGTCTTTTGGTTGAAAACTCTATATATCCACTAAGTCCATTTGTTCCCAGCTCTGGTTCAGTTCTGCTACTTCTTTGCTAATTTTTTGTCAGCCTTGCCTATCTTTCTGGGATAAGGGTGTGCTAAGTTCTCCTGTTATGACTGTGGTATTGGATATTAGATTTTTCATGTCCATTAAGATTTGTCTTACAGAGTTGTGTACTCCCATGTTTGATAAGTATACATTTATGAGTGTTAACTCTTCCTCTTGAATTTTTCCCCTAAGCAGTATCTAGTGTCCTTATTTATTTCCTTTGATCACTCTTGGTTTGAAGTTGAGACTGTCTGAGAACAGTATTGCTACCCCTGCTTTTTTCTGAGGTGCTGGGCTGTGTAGTATTGTTTTCCATCCTTTGACTTTCAGCCTATGAATTTCTTTTTGAGTTCAGTGTTTTCCTTGTATACGGCATATTGTTGGATTTTCTTTCCTAATCTACTGTGCCTGTCTATTTATTTTACTTGGTGAACTGAGTCAATTTACTTTGATGGTTATAATTGAGATGTACTACCTTGTGATTGTCATGTTATTTACCTTCGATTGTTTACTCCTTTTTCTTCTGTGATTTTTTGCCCTATTTAGTGGGTTCATTTTGTTTTCATTGGTGGAGTCCTGATTATTTTGGTCCCTGTCTAGAAAATCTTTTAGTAGTCTGTGTTCGAATGGCATTGTCATCATGAAATTCTTTAGTTGTTCTTTTTTATGGAAGCATTTCCCTTCTTCATCAAACTTGAAAAAGAGTTTTGCAGTATATAGTAGATTGGGCTGGAACATGCTTTCAGAGAGGACTTTGAATTCTCTGCTTCATGCTCGTCTTGGCTTCATGGTTTGTGCAGAGAAGTTTGCCATTATTCTGATGGATTTTTCTTTAAATACGATGAGTTTTTTTTCTTTAGTGGATTTCTGTTTCTGTTCTTGTGCTGAATGTTTGGGATCTTGACTATTATAAATCTTGGGGTGTTTTTATTTGAGTTGAAGCTATTTGGAGTTCTGTATATTTCAGTTACCTGAATATCAGATTGTTTCCTCATAGATGTGGGAAGTTTTCTGCTATTACTTCTGCCCATATTCTTTTTATATATTTATGTTGAATTTTTCTTCCCCATTGATGCCTATTAGTCTTATGTTGTTCATTTTTGCATCATCTTGCATGTGCTGATTTTTTTTTCCTGCATCCTAATTGTTTTTAACAGATATTTTCTTACCTTTTCAATAGCTGCAATGGTGTCTTCAAGATGTGAAATTCTATCTTCACTTTCATTCAAATGGTTTTGCAAGACTGTGATTGATATTTTAAGTTCCTCTATATCTCTTTGACTCTGCTTCATGGTATCTATTTCTTTCCTCTATTGCTAATTCCAAGGCTTCCATCGGTTTTCTAATCCCCTCTATTTTTTTATCTGTGTCTCTTTGAAAAGCAGTTATTGATTCTTTTAATACAGAGATTTTTTCTGGTCTGATTTCCTGTATATATTTCTGCATTTGATTCTATTTCTGGTCTGATTTCCTCTGTACCTTTCTGCAGTTGTTTCTTTACTTCAAACATTATTGATTCACAAATTTCTGCCGTGTGATTCCCTATTTCTTCTGTGCTAATGTCCTCTGCTCTAGTTCTGAGTGGGCTCAGAGCCTTTGATTGCATTTTGTTTCTTCTCTTTGTCTTTTTGTATAGCACTGAACTTTGACCTTTGATGTATAGATTTGGTGCAGTTATAACCTTAGATCCTACTGAAATTCAGTTGCAGATCTTTTAAGTTTGAGTTCATCCAGTTGTGCCTGGGTGGCATCTAGCTGTTGTGCCCAGATCCTTCTTATTGTAACCTTTGGAAGTGTTCTGTTTTGTCCCTTGCAATGTTTCACCCTAGGCCTTTATGCCAGGCCTGGTGTGGATCTTCAGGGGTCCATGTGGCTCATAGGAGCACAAAAGCTCTCCCAAACACTAGCTGGGCCTGGGCCTGGGCCTGGGCTTGGTCTTGGGAATCCTCAGAGTGAGGCAGAAGTTCTCACTCATTCTGTAGGCTTGGAGGTGCTCCGGAAGGATGAAGGTGTATTGAAGGCATGGCAGAGTGTCTCTCTCATGTGGTGTACCTGGGTTTGGTCCGGATAGGTTCCGTGGACTTGGAGAAGCGGGAAGCTCTCTCACACACTCGCCAGGCCTGGGCTGTGGCTGGATCTGGGTGCCCAAGAGCGTGACAGAAGTTTTTACTCACCTGGCGGTCTTGGGGGAGGGGCTCCTCAGGGTCACAGGGATCCCACGGCCCAGCAGAGTGTCTCACCCATGCGGCGTGCCTGAGTTTGTTCTGGAGAGGTCCTGCGGGCACAGGGGAGCCAGAAGGTCTCCCATCACACTTTTCATTCTTTATTGATTGAATTTGATGTCACTTTTTCCTCTTTTTCGTGAGGGTACTAGGTTTGCATTTGATTTTTCTTAGAAACAGCTTTCTGATTTGTTAGTTCTTTGCATTGTTTTCTTTGTGTAGATTGCATTAATATCTGCTTTACAGAGCCAGGGAGATAGCTCAATAGAATCAACACCTGCCCACTCATTCAGAGGCTTCTGCATTCAATCCCCGTTATCGGGAAAAAAA
>NW_004524894.1:780484-807549 GCF_000260255.1 Octodon degus | reverse complement strand
AGAAAAAAATCAGCTCTAATCTTTGTAAATTACTCCTGTCTTTTGTATTTGTGTTTGGTTTGCTCTTCTTTTACTAGACGTTACTGTTTCAGAATTACGGTATTTATTTATTCCCTTTCTGTTTCCCTAAAGTGTGAGTTCACAACTATAAAACGTCCACTAAGAACTGCTTTCATTGTATCACATGAATTATAATAAGTTGTGCTTCAATTTTCATCAAATTGCAGATATATTTGAATTTTTTAAAATTTCTTCTGTAACCCACTGGTTGGTGAGAATGTTGTTTATCTTCCATGAATTTATGGGGTTTTGTCATTTATTTTCAGTTTCATTGCACTGTTGTCAGATAATGTGCATGGGATAATTTTTGTTTTCTTACATACACTTAAGCATTACCTATGGACTAGGATGTATTCTATTTTAGGAAATGTCCCTGAAGCTGAAAAAGATGTTATTCTAATGTGGTTGGGTGAAACACTGTACATGTCCACTAAGTCCATTTGTACCAAGTTTTGGTTCAGTTCTGCTACTTCTATGATAATTTTTTGTCTGCTTGAATTATCTTTCTTGCAATAAGTGTGTGTTAATGTCTTTTGTTTACATTGTGGTATTAGATGTTAGATTTTTCATGTCCATCAATTTTTGTCTTATATAGTTGGATGCTCCTGTCCTTGGTGAATCCCAATTGATGAGTGTTACTAATCCCCTAAATAGTTTGTACTGGCCTTATTTATTTCATTTGATCATTTTTGGTTTGAAGTTCAGACTGTCGGTGAACAGCATTCCTAGAACTGCTTTTTCTATGCTTCTGGTGCATGTAATATTGTTTTCCATCCCTTGCCTTTCAGCCTATAAATTTCTTTATGAGTTATGTGTGTTCCTTACATACAGAAGATTGTTGAATTTTGTTTCCTAAGACACTATGTCAGTCTATTTCTCTTAATAGGTGAATTGAGTCCATTTGCAGTGATGTTTATAATTGAGACGTATTGATATATTATTTACCTGCGGTTGTATACCCATTTTTCTCCTGTGTTTTTTGCCGTATTTGGTGGATTCTTTTTTATTCTCATTTGTGTTCCCTGTCTAGAATATATGTAGTCTCTGTAGAATTAGCTTTTTCATCATGAAATTCTTCAGTTGTTCTTTGTCATGGAAGTATGTCACTTTTCCATTAAATTTGAAAAAGGGTTTTGAAGGGTATAGTACTGTGAGATTGAATTTTTTTCTTGAGGATATGAAAAACTTTGCTCCCTGTTTTTCCTGACTTGATGGTTTGTGAAGATAAATCTGCCATTATTTGAACGGATTTTCCTTTGAATCTGATCTATTTATTTTCTCTAGTGCCTTTTAGGATATTGTTCTTGTGCTGAAATTATGGGATCCTCCTTAGTATATGTCTGGATGTAGTTTTCATTGGGTTGATGTTTGGTGTTCTATATGCTTTGGTAATCTGAATGTCAGATTTTTTCCCCCAGATTGTATTTTTAATTTTGTTTTTTTCAGAACTGGGGATTGAACTCAGGCCCTTGTGCTTGCCAGAGAAGCACTTATTCCACTGAGCCATCTCCCCAGCACCTCTTTTCACCATATTGGGACGTTTTCTTCTATTATTTCTGCCCTTATTCTTTTTACATCATTTATATTGACTTTTATATCATTTTCTTCCTCATTAATGTCTATTAGTCTCACGTTGTACATCTTTGAATCATCTTTCCGATATTGAATTATTTTTTCCTGCATCCTAATTTTTAAGAGATGCTTTCTTACTTTTTCACTAACTGCAATGGAGTCTTCAAGATCTAAAAGTCTGTCTTTCCTTTCAATCAAATGGATTTTCCAGCTCGTGATTGAGATTATAATTTCCTGCATATCTCTTTGAACCTCCTTCATGCATGCTATTTCTTTCCTATATTGCTCATTCAAGGATTTCATCATTTTTATCAGTGTCTCCTTTAGAAGCACTTAGTAATTCGTATAATTGTCCTTTCTATTTCTACTTCAGAGGTTATTTCTTAACTGATTTCCTCTATACCTTCCTGCAGTTTTTTTCTTTAGTTAAGATGCTATTATTTCAGAGATTTCATGTGCTTGCTTTTCAATTTCTTCTATGCTGTTGTCTCCTGCATTTGTTTTGAGTGGGCTCGAGGCCTGAGAGTGTGCTTTGCTCCTTCTCTTTGTCATTTCATATAGCACTGTTTTCTGACACTTCGTGTAGGGCTTTGGTGAAGTGATTACCTTAACATCTGCTTATATTATTTCCCAAGAGAGATTATGTGTTTAAGGCAGTTGCAGTTTTGTATTTACATAACTATAATTAGCAACACTAACATGGGTAGTGAGATTTAGGAGTTGACGAAGTTTTATATCTAATGGGTTTGCCTTTTAGACCCTAAAAACAAATATTATGACTTTATAGCTAATCAGACATTAAATTGGTAATTTATATTTAAACTAATTTTCCCTAAGTTCTGTCTGATACACTTCCATTGATGTACCTGTAGCCTTCCAAGTCAATTAGTTTACCTCCGTTACCTGTTGATCGCTCTCTCCATCAAGAGAAGAAGAGAGGATGCTCTCATAGGTCTTCAACTTGCAAAGTGTCTCAGGTTACCACGTCCAAATATACCAAGTTCGAATTTATACAGGTGGGCCTGGCTTGGATTCTGGCTGCTGTGATCCACTTCTTCCTGCCACATCCCCTGGAAATAACACCCTATGCTACTCTAGCAAGATGTTCTGCTCCTGGGTTAGTTGGGTACATCTTGCTCCTTGCCTCTGTGCAGCGAGTTCTGCTGTAGAGTTCCTCACCAGAAGGGTCTGATGGAGGAGGCTTCAACCAGCAGAGGGAAGGCCCCACACGCATGCTAGGCTTGATTGCCTGTTGGATTAGAATCCGGAGGGCACTGAAGGTCCCACAAACATGCTGGGCCTGGGCTCCTTTTGGAGTAGAATCTGGCAAGCACAGAATGTCCCACACTCCCACTAGGCCTAGGAGGTGGTGTTAAAATCTGGAGAACACGAGGAAGGTCCCATATACAAACCAGGCTTGGAAGGGGGGGGTAGTAGAATCCCTATTTAGAATACTTTCAACTCTTATTTCTATGTATTCTGTCAGGTATTTAGACGTAGACTTCCATTTTGTCAGTTCCTTCAATAGGCCCCAGGTTCAATCCAGTCTCAGTACTGATAACTTCTCCAGGTCTTGCTTCTTGGCACACTATGATGACACACTCCGGTAGCCAAATATTTTGATCAAAATACTGTGGAAACAAGCATATTCTCTACGCCAGATTAGCTTATGTTTTTACCTGATGGAATTATTGTTCCATTGCTGCATACTTCCTTTTGTAATATTTAAAAATAATTAATAGTATATGGAAGTGAAGTTGGAATGAAGGATTTCCTCCTTTTTTGGAAATGAATTTTTAATTTACAGTGAGAAAACTTTATTCTACATTTTGAAACAGGAAGTAATCATATATCCTCCTTTCTTTGCACCATCTATAAAAACAAGCAAATTAATTTACTTTATCTGAAAGATGATAATACCAGAGCAATTAGCACAAAATCTGAATCTAAACAATTAGTTGGACAACTGGACTATATTGGATCATTTTGCTGAATTCACTCACCTACAATATTTAAATGGCAATGGAATACCTATCTCTGACAAAACTAAACAAAAAAAGGGCATACAAATGAATGGCCATTTTGTATCTTTATTACAAAATATTTTGAGTAGATATGCAGCTATTTTCTCTTAATACAATGAGCAAGAAGATTTTGTACTAATAGTGCTTGGACAGGATATCATTTCTGCATCTTCTACTATGAGTAACCACTACGAAGACAACAATATGCAATGTATTAATCATTGTAATTATCTTACTGACCGGTTTTGAAACTGTCATTGCTATTTGTTTCTTAGTAAAATTAATAAAAAAAATTAAATAAAAGAAACAATTGGCATTATCAAATAAAGTCTGAAAATCATTTTGGATTGATCTGAACATTTTAGGGTACAGTATGTCTTTGTTCAGTAAGGTGGTCAAAATAGGATGAAGTTACCATAGCTTGCATACCTTGGGAGATCACCATTAGCCCTGCCACAGTTTATGTTGGGTGTCAAAATCAAGTGACTTGTCAAACCCTATTGTCTTTAAATTACACTTTAAGCCTTTATGTTTGTTTGTAAAATATCAAAGTTTTTTTTCCATACTAAATAAATTTAGGTCTGCAAACCTGAAATCAACGTTTTTACAAATCAAAGAACTTTAAGCAATCTTTTAAAGTATGCCCATTAATGTAAGTCATGAAAAATGAGATTTTCTTTTAGTGTTTTAAAGAGGAAGAAAATAAAAAATGAATAATAAGAACAAAGACAAAAAACAATATAAAACATTAAAAATGGTACAGAATTTAAAAACGAGTAAAATTTAACTTGGAAATGTCCTTTGAAATCACCTTCAGAGGAAAAATGTAAAAGCTTTTCTTGTAATTTCAATTTTAATGAAAAAGGAGAACTGCTTCATTTTCTGCTTTTCTGTGAGGATCTTGTCTTGGCCAAATGGATTTTTCAGTCCCTTTTGGCCAGCAATCCAGGCCCTCTGTAGCTGCCCTACCCAGATTCTATGTATCCTTGTGTTTGGAAAGCCTTTAGAATATTTTTCCTTTAACAAATTAATTTACATTTTGTAATCCAATATATCATTTTTTTTAAAAAATAAATTTTTAATTTTTATCAGAGAATGACCAACAGGCAATAGAGCAGACTGGTGTGATTTAAACAAAGTTTTGGACACACTGAATAATAACTTTGATTTTCCTACATAAACAGGATGATTGACATGAAAATGTTGGAGATTTTTTTTTGTATGGATGCTGTGATTCTGTTTACAGCTTTTCCTGTACTGCCTCTGTGCTGGGTGAGATCATAGTATGGGGATTAGGCCATATCTCCCCCATTCTCCTCTCCAAGAGTTAAGGGAGCTATGCTTTTCTAGATGTGGCTTCTCTGAGCAGCCACTACGTGTGTGTGCTGGTGCTCTGGCTATGACCACAGGAAGTTTTGGGTTTGTCCAGACTTAAAGATAGAAAATATCATGAGGGGGCCGGGGAGATGGCTCAGTGGAATAAGGACTTCCCTGGCAAGTGCAGGGGTCTGAGTTCAATCCCCGGTTCTGCCAAAAAAAAAAGAAAAGAAAATATAGTGAGTCTAGAAACACAGACAGACAATACCAAGACCATGGTGTGTCATAGTCATGTCCCTGCTACATATCCTGGGTGCACAGAAATGTGCACTCCAAACTCCTTGCCTTGACTTGGTGCATAGATGTGGATGCAGCTAAACAATCCCAGATGGGTCTCTCTAGGACTTTAGCATGGGTTCTGCCCTGATCCTAGTTTGTGCCTCTTTCCCTGGTGGCACTGCCATGCCTCTTGGAACAAATTGCTGGCAATATAAGTTAATGTATTTCTTCTTTCATGTCACTGTGCAAAGTTAGAGGGTTTAAACTCTCTGCTGTAAATTTGCTTTATTTTACTTGTCCTGTTTGGGACTTGAATTAAAACAGAACACCATGCTAAGCTCTTTGTGTTGCTCTTCGAAAGTAATGTAAATATAGGCACCACGAAAACAACTGACATTTTTTACATACATGTATATACACCTAGAGTGTTGAGGAGATAGCTCAGTAGAAGTACCTGTCTAGCCAGTTCAAGAGCCTGAGTTCAATCTTTGTTTCCACAAAAAAAAATAATAATAATTCTGAAGTACATACACCTATAAACATTTGTGGATCTTGAGACTGTCCCATTTTTAATTCCAAACTTCTATATAAATTTTTCCTTTTTGGTTATTTTTCTCAATAAGCTTGTTTATCTCTCTCTGTCCCTTATAAGCCCCTTTCTGACCTTAGTTAATCTTCATTCCCAAGCTTTAAGCAGAATGCTCCAACACCAATGCACTCAATTGCTGAATAAGGGCTTTAGTCAGTTCACTTCCCTCCATTATGCTAAGCACTCCAGAAGGGTAACTTCTGTATACACTTATCTCATACTGGGTGCACTGCTTGGGAACCAACTGTAGGACTCTTTTGGTATCTCAGTGTATCCCACTAATAAATACCGGCAAGAGTGAGGAAAAGATTACCAAGAGGAAAATAGCTGGGTCAGGTGGTGGCCTCTTGCCTGATTGGGAAACAACAATCAAAACAAAAGTAGGGGCCATTATTTATACCTTTGCCAAGCTGTTATAGCATGACATAAGGTTGCTTGGTGACCAATACCTGAAATTGACCATGCAGGATGATTTTCTCAGGACTGAGGTAGCTTGACTGCTTTAGTCACTGAAGCCTAGTCCTGCTCTCACACATTTAACCAATTTCTAGGTTTAGAAGCTCCCAACAATCAATATGGGCATGTCTTCCGTTTTGTAATTTGTTTTCTGATTTCCCAACCACCAATCAGTTTTAATGTAAATCCTCCTGTTCCTTTCAATTCATGCCACCATTGTCCTCTCCTTGGTCCCCATTTCACATTCAGTGACATTACATTTGACTTCAGACGTTCAGTACTATGGATAAAGCCTCCCCCAACTGAAGGATGGTCTTCAGCTCCTTCCCTGATGCCAGCATCATGCTGAGCATTCAAATTTCTTGGCCTGAACCCAGTTCACGCCCCTTCCCCAGGTCAGTCAAAGGTCACTTTTTAGGACTCTGATGGCATCCCTTCTTGATAACCACTTTTTTGGGGGAGTCTTCTCAGCCCCTTCCCTCGCCAGGTCCCCACCAAGGCCAAGCCCAAAACATACCCAGTGAAATTCCACCACTGCAATCATGGACTAAAGGGCCCCATGCTCAGAACAGGTTCTAATCCTGTAAACTTGAATTGGCAGACCCTCCTGGATTCACATTGATACTTCCACGCCCCAAACCTTGAATGGGCAGCCCCTCTTGGATGCCCATAGACCCTTGTCACTGGAAATGACAGAAACTGTGAGAAGCACTGGCATCAGTTTAATTACTTTATTGATATGGCTGGTGACACTAGCAAGGGCTGCCCATTGATGGAGATTTGGGCAGCTAGATGAGGATGTAGACAGGATGTCACCAGAACTGGAAACTCAGCCTCATTTGTCCTTGGCATGGACCACCTCGTCAAGCAGAGACTTGGTACCATCCCCCAAAAGGAGATGGAGCTGCTGGATGCTCTCTATCACACTCTCCAGGTGCTGGGGGGTGATGCATTTCTTGTGCTTGTCCTGAGCCTCCTTCCCAGCTTGATCCAGGATGTTAGCTGTCAGAAACTCTAGGATGCCAGCGAGGAAGACTGGGGTGGTGGAAGACAGTCGCTGCACATAGCCACAGGTATCGCTCCACTCGGCTCATGGGAAACTGGAGTTCTGCCCTGGAAGAGCGGGAAACTGCCTTCTTCCTGGGCTTCAAAGACTTCCTCCCTCTTTTCTTCCCAGCCATGGCGCTTGACAAAAACTTCCCCAGCTTGTACTGTCCTGTGGCAGGAGCTGCTGAAACTAACAGTGATCACAGCTGCTCTGTGCTTTTTATTGGTCAGGATTTGGCTTTGTGACCCTCAGGGCTTTGTGATGTCATGGGTGGCTACTGAACTCTGGTGATGTCTCTGTTTATGCAGGTCCATGATTTGAACCTGGTTGCCCCAGTAATTGGATACATTATTTAAGGGAACAGTAACCTATTAATAAACTTTTTTTTATTTTTTTGGTGGAACCGGGGATTGAACTCAGGCCCTTGTGCTTTCCAAGAAAAGCTTATTTCACTGAGCCACCTCCCTGGCCCTAATGAACTGTAAAGCTCTAGAAAATTTCTGTTTTGTTGAGAGCATTACCTGATATTTAGCATACCATTTAAGTCCTTTGGTCACAGCTTTTCATTGACTCTGAGTGTTTTATATTCCTTTGTAAATACTGAGCAATTCAGAAGCATGCTAAGTCACATGTCCAGTAGACTTGCATTTATCTCACTAATCATACTGTAATAAAATAATTTTTCTACAATCTATATAATTACTTAAATATTCATGATAAGTATTTTATATTGGTTTGTCGGATTAGTCTTCTAAATATTTATATAATCAGTAAAATTTTTCCTATGACTTAAATTGCTTTCTTGACTCCTTTTGTGGGCATTCTCTTTTGGTTTTAGATTTTGAAATTCTAACAGAAATGTTATTAAAGTGGAAACTTTTCCTTCCCTGTAGTGTACAGTTTTCAGTTATCTATTTGTTTTTTAATTTCATGGTCTCCCAACTACTTTACATATATTTGTATGTTGTAGTCACTAATAAGCACACAACCTCTTGTAGAGCTTCAGTTGCCCTTCTGTCTTACAACAAATCAAAATTTTACCAAAACTTGTATATTCATATTGGTGTTCTTGATCCATATTCATATTTATGTTTTATGAGTGTCCTTTGAACTAGTTATCGTATTTTCCAGTTTATTTAATACCTGTTATATAGCTATGGGTCAGTTAATATGTAGTGATATCTACATGACTTTCATAATTTTAACACTGTTGATAGTTATCTTAACATGTGTTCTAGGAATACCCTATCATGTCTAATTAATTCACTTACGTAGATCTGTGTAAACTTCAATGGCAACAGTACTTCACATGTCGGTTTAAATCATTAACCTGCTTCTTAAAATATATGTGTTCATCCATGAACTCTGTGAGCTCTTCATACAAATTTTCTTGTCTTCAACATCACTGCTTCTGTTTTGTTTTGGTTCATTTACAGATGATAAGTTGCTCTTCACTATTGACTACCATAGTTGTGATTTTTAATTTTATTTTTATTTATTTATTTGTTTTGGCAGAACCGGGGATTGAACTCAGGCCCTTGCGCTTGCCAGGGAAGTGTTTATTCCACTGAGCTATCTCCCCGGCCCCTGAGTTATCTCCCCGGCCCCATGATTTTTAATTTTACTTTTCACTTAGAATAAAATTTTCAAGATTCATCTAAACCACACTGTATGTAAGGACTTCATTATTTTGTGGTTATATAATCCATTGTACACATTGTATCATTTTTTATTTATCTATTAAAAGATGATGGGCATTTGTCCTTTGATGTGCTGCCATCAGCATCCATGTAGAATTTTTTTGTGCACATACATTTTCCATTTCCTTGAATATATAATACAAAGTACAACTACTTAGTTATATGGTCAAAATTTGTCTTATCATATATAGTTTTGGATATTTCTCTAAATAATTGATTGTCAAGATGTGCTCTTTACTGCTGGGGAGACAATAGAAGTTTTATCATCAGGTTGTGCATGTTGGTCTACTTTTGAAATAATATAAAATAATTTGATTCTGTCTAGGGAAATAGTTATTAGATATCGTAGTTTTGTAGTTACTCTTGTCCCATGCCTAAAATTTGTAGACTTGACTGACAATTACTGTCTCTGTCCAAAATATTTACTGAAGTTTTCACCTTCCTTTTAATTGTGTCATACCTTTCTATTTTTATTTCCTCTTTTCAATTCTTATATTAGGGAGATGATATGATATTACACATAAGGGCCTGGTTTATTTCACTTATCAGTATGTCTTCAAGAGGCATACATGTAAATAAAAATGCTTCAAGTTTATAATACTTCATAGTTGAATACTGCACTGTATAAAATTACCACACCTTTTTCACTCATTCCTCAGGTGATTGGTATCTTGGTTGTTTCCAACATTTGGCTATCTTAAACTATGCTTCTATAAGCATAGGTACACATGTATGACTATTATATGATGTTTTCAGTTCCTCAGAAAAATTCCCAGTAGACGGATAGCTGGGTTTTTGTTTGTTTGTTTGTTTTAATTTTTTCAATAATTTTATTGAGAAACAAATAGCAATGAGAAAGTTTCAGACCAAATTGGTAGGACAGTTTCAATAATTAACACATTGCATACATTCTTCCTAGTGGTTAATTGCTGTACAAGATGTTGACTTGATATCCTATTTAAAAAAGCCATTAGAACAAATCCCTCTATTCATGAAGAGAATGTAACTATATATCTATCCTAACCACTTTGAATACACAGATACAAAATGGACATTCATTTGTATCCCCTTTTTTGTTAAGTTCCATTATTTGAATATTATAGGTGTGTTAAACTCAGCAAAATACTCTAAAAGAGTCCAGTAACCCATAATAGTATTGGGTCTTCCGCCTGACTGGCAATGTCAAAAATTGTTGACCTAAGTCCCCTACAGCTCAACATAACATCATGGCTTTACTTCTTATATTTCGTTTTTATACTTTTCTGCTGGATGGTTCAGACCAAGGTAAAGCAAGACCTATGCAACAAGAGTTGTAGCTTTTGGGTCTGATAAGGTCAGTAAAATCCCCTTAGGATTTATCCTGAGATCCTCTACCTCAGATTGTAGAACATTTGTCAGTGTCAGCCATGTGAATGAGTTGCGGCCATTGCTTGACCAATGTGCTCTCTGTGAAAGCCTGAGAGAATGTTTTCTCTCCATGTGACTGTTCTTAGGCACACTCTACATCATCAATTACTTTCCTCTTTGGCCCCACAATCTCCTTTGCCAGGAAATTTGGGACACTATTGAGCTACATGACATAAAAGTACATGATCTCATATGTCCTGAGTCTTAATTGACCTTGGAAGGCTAGGGCCAAAATGTTGGCTTTCCTTGCAGCCCTCTTTTTTTCTCTAATTTAGTCTCTAAACTTAGATTGTTAACCCTCCAGAAGACAAGCTTATCGCTATTACTGTACAGCCTACGCTGTTAAGCGTAACCTCACTGTCTGTCTGATGGGAATGTAGACTGGTGCAACCATTATGGAAATAAGTGTGGAGACGCCTTAGAAAAGTTGGACTGGAAATTCCACATTTAAACTAGCTATTCCTGTACTGGGAATTTTTCTGGAGGATATGAAAATATCAAATCATAGGGATATATGTGTGCCTATGTTTATAGCAGCACAATTTGTGATAGCCAAATCTTGGAAACAACCAAGATGCCCATCACCTGAACAATGGTTGAAAAAGATGTATTTTTACACAATGCATTATTGAGCTATTAAGAATGATAACCTCGAAGCCTTTATATTTAACTGGATGTCACTTCAAGATATACTCATAAGTGAAATAAACCAGATACACATATGTAAATATCGTATATTTTCCTTAGTATAAGAACTCAAAAGAAGAATTACAAATAGAATTTTATAACAAAAGTAAAAGGAAAGCAGGATCTAGAGGACTAACTAATCAAGAGAGGGAAAGGAGAAGAGCTGGGAAACATGACAATGTCAAGCCATACAGTTATATGTAGAAGATGGTCAAGGCAATGATCCTGTGAATCTCCAGAAGATTTTTGAATCTAGCACTTAATTGGAAAGATTCTCACCCTGACTAAGTATACATACTGATACCTGTGAAATAAGCAACTGCGCTGCATATGGTAATCTGTAATAGTAGTTTCATTCCTTGAGTGCCTGACATTATGATCTTCTCAATACGGGCTGCTTGTCATTACATGCCAGTTGCTGCTGTGCTGTCTCTTGGGTAGATGATTGTTCAAAAAGAAGGAGGTGGTGAATGAAGGCAAGAGATAGTAAAAGGAATATTGTGGGACTGTCCTCCTTCAAGGTTGTATATGGTTAGGTTTTTTGGACTTATATGTAAACATAAGAAGTATATAATTCTTTATGCCTATTTTTTAAAATATATTCTAATTTTTACATGTTTTTTCATCATATTCTGTAGGGACTCAAAGTTCAACATACCAATACTTGGTGAAAAATACATGTTCCATGTTATGCCTAAGATGTTTGATAGCTGGCTTGAATAGAATTTCAAGTCCTAGTATTTTAAGTATTCTCCACACTGATTTCCATAATGGTTAAAACAGTCTACATTTCTATCAGCAGTGGAGAAGGGTTCCTTTTTCTGCACAGCCCTTCCAAAATTTATTGTTGCCTGATTTCTTTATGAAAACCATTCTTTCTGGCGTGACATCGTAACTCAGGGTTGTTTTAATTTGCATTTCACGGATGGATAGTGATGTGGAGAATTTTTTCGTATATTTATTTACTTATGTAATTTCATCCTCTGAGAAGTGTGTGTTCATCTCGGATGCACATTTTTGGATGGCTTCTTTTAATGGTGACACACTTGGGTCAAGTTTTAGTTTACAGCATGTAGAGAGTCAGTTTTTCTAGCACCATTTGTTAAAAATGCTATCTTTCTTCCAGTAAGCATGTTTGGGCCGTTTGCCAAAGATCTTGGGCTGAGTGTGTTTGTAGAGGTTTCTGAAACTTCTAATATATTCCATTGGTCCTCATATCTGTTTTGTTGCCAGTATCATGCTGAATTTATTAAAGTATCTTTGTAGTATAATTTCTAGTCAGAAATTGTAATACTTCCTGCCTTGTCTTTGTTGCTCAGGATTGACTTTGCTATTCTAGGTCTTTTCTGGTTGCAAATAAATTTTAGGAACAATTTCTCTAGGTCTTTCAGGCATGTTGGTGGTAGTTTGACAGAGATTGCATTAAATCTGTACATCAGTTTTTTTAGTATGGCAATCTTCACAATGTTGGTTCTTCCTATCTAGGAGCAGGGAATATCTTTCCTTTTTGTGAAATTCTCTAGGATACCTTTTTGCAGAACACTGTAATTTTCAGTGAAAAGATCTTTGAATTCTATAGTTAGATTAATTCTACAGTATTTCATTTTCCGTGCTGCTATTGCAAATGGCATTGTTTCTCCAATTTCCCTCTCAGTGTGTTTCTTATCTGTGTAGAGGAATGTTACTGTCTTTTGGATATTGACTTTGTGTTCTGCTATGCTACTGAGTTTGTGCATCAATTCTAGTAGCCTTTTCTTGGATTTTTTTTGGGTCTTCCAAGTAAAGTATGTCATTATCTGCAAATAATGATAATTTAACTTCTTCCTCACCTATTCTTATTCATTTTCTCTCTCTTGTCTAATGACTCTACCTAATTTTTCCAGAACTATTTTAAATAGAAGCGGTAGTAGAGGACATACTTGTCATGCACCAGATCTGAGAATAAAAGACTTCAGTTCTTCCCCATTTAGAATTATGTTTGCTGTTGGGTTTTCATAGATGTCTTTTGTCAGATTCAATTAGAGGCAATGTATTACCGTTTTCTGTAGGACTTTGAACATGAATGAGTGTTGGACTTTGTCAGAAGCCTTTTCTGCATCAATTGAGATGATCATGTGGTTTTTAGTTTATGTTCTATTGATATAGTGTATTAGAATTATAGATTTGAATATAATGAACCAGGCTTGCATCCCTCGGGTGAATCCTACATGGTCATCTTCTTGATGATTTGCTGTAGTCTATTTGCTAAGATTTATTATTTTTATTTTTTTTTAATTTTATTTATTTGTGTGTGTGTGTGTGTGTGTGTGTGTGTGTGTAGCCACCTCAGCCCACCAGGGGGCGGTGATGGCTGGCATGTGGTGCTGGGGGATTGAACCGTGGTCCCCGTGCTTTGCGAAGCTTGTTCTAAGTAGGTGCTTTAGACCACTGAGCCATCTCACCAGCCCCTATTTGCTAAGATTTAATGGTAGATTTTTACATCTAATTTACTGAGAGAAATAGGCCTGTAGCTCACTTTTTTAGTTGCATCTTTCCCTGCTTTTGGTATCAGTATAATACTTGCCTCAAGGAATGATTTAGGGAGGGCCTCTTCCTTTTCAAATTTCTTGAAGAGTTTGAGGAGTATTAGGATTATATCTTTTGTAAATTTTTGTAGAATGCAGTTGTGAGTCAATCAGGACTTGAACATTGTTTGTCGGTAGGCTTTTTATTTCATTTCAAATTTCATTGGAACTTTTTGGGTTATTGAGAGTTGTTCTATCTTCTTGATTCAGTTTTGGTAGTTTGTACATTTCAAGGAATCTCCATTTCCTCTGTGTCTTCCATTCTGTGAGAGTAAACTTCCTCAAAATAGCTTTTGACAGTGTTCTGAATTTCCACTAAGTCTGTTGTAGTTATACAATTTTCATTCCTTATTGCTTGTATTTGAATTTTTAATTTCCTCTTTGTGATAAGGTTAGCCAGTGGCTTATCAATTTTATTTAACCTTTCAAAGAACCAGCTTTTTGATTTGCTAGTTCTTTAAACTGTTTTCTTTGTCTCATTTGAATTAATTTCTGCTCTAATTTTTATGATTTCTTCATGTCTTTGGGCTCTGCTTTTGGTTTTCTCTTCCTTTTCTCAATGTTGGAGGTGCATCATTAGGGTATTTATTTTTTTCCTATGCCGTTTTCCTAATGCTTGAGTTCACACCTATGAATTTCCCTCTGAGAACTGCTTTCCTCTCATCCCATAAGTTCAGGTAAGTTGTTCTTGAATTTTCATTAAATTGTAAATATTGTTCAGTTTCCTCTTTTATTTCATTTGTGACCCATTGTTGAGTAGAATGTTGTTTGATTTCCACGTATTTAGGGTTTTTTTCTGGTTTCATTTGTCATTTATTTCTAGTTTCATTGCACTGAGGACAGATAATATGCATGGGATAATTTCTGTTTTCTTTCATGTACTTAACCATGACCTTTTCACCAGTATGTGGTCTATTTTAGAAAATGACACATACACAGCTGAAAACATGAATTATTCAGCTGTGGTTGGGTGGAACACTCTGTATATGTCCACTAAATTCATTTTTTCCAAGCTCTGGTTCAGTTCTGCTACTTCTTTGCCAATGTTTTGTCTGCTTAAACTGTCTTTTTTATATAAGGGGGTGTTAAGGCCTTCTGTTAAGATTGTGTTATTGAGTATAAGACTATTCATGTAATCAAGATTTGTCTTATATAGGTGTGTGGTCCCGTGTTCGGTGCCTATAAATTTATGTGTGTTACCTCTTGCTCTTAAATTTTTTCCGTATCCAGTATGTAGTGGCCTTCTTTATTTTGTTTGGTCATCCTTGGTTTGATGTTGAGACTGTCTGAGAATAAGATTGCTACCCCTACTTTTTTCTGAGGTGCTGAACTGTGTAGTATTATTTTCCATCCTTTGACTTTCAGCCTATGAATTTGTTTTTGAGCTAAGTGTGTTTCTTGTAAATAGCAAATTGTTGGATTGTGTTTCATAATCTACTGTGACAGTTTATTTCTTTTAATTGATGTATTGAGTCCATTTAAGTTGATGTTTATAATTGAGATGTATTCATTTATGATCGATATGTTATTAACCTGCTGTTCTTTACTCTTTTTTTCTCCTGTGCTAAATTTTTTGCCATATTTAGTGGGTTCCCTCTGTTCTGGTTCATGGAGTGCTGATCCTTTTGTCCCGCTCTAGAAACATATTTTAGTAGTGTGTGTAGAGTTGGCTTTGTCATCATTGAATTCTTTAGTTCTTCTTTGTCATAGGAGTATTTCACTGCTCCATCAAACTTGAAAGAGAAGTTTGCAAGGTACAGCAGTGTGTGCTGAAATTTGTTTTCATAGAAGACTTGAAGTACTCTGGTCTGTGTTCTTCTTGCCTTCATGGTTTGTGAAGAGAAGTCTACTGTTATTCTGATTTGTTTTCCTTTGAAATTGATCTTTTTTTTTTCTCTAGTGGCTTTCAGTATATTTTTATTGTGCTCGATTTCTGGAATCTTGACTATTCTATGTCTCGGTGTCTTTTTAATTGGATTGAAGTTATTTGACATTCTGTATGCTTCAGTTACCTATATGTCAGATTGCTTCCTTTTATTTAGGAATTTTTCCACTATTACTTCTGCCCTTATTCTTTTTTAATCATTTGTATGGACTCCTTCTTTCTCATTGATGCCTAGTAGTCTCACGTTGTTCTTTTTTGTATCAACTTGAAGGTGATGAATTATTTTTTTCCTGCATCCTAGTTTTTTTTTAAGAGATCCTTTTTTACCTTTTCACTAGCTGTACCAGCGTCTTCAAGATCTGAAACTCTATCCTCACTTTTACTCAAATGGTTTTGCAAGCTTGTGATTGAGATTTTCAGTTCTTCTATATGTCTTTGACTCGCTATTTCTTTCCTGTATTCCTCATTCAGGGAATCAACTATTTTTCTAATCTCCTTTATTTTTTATCATTCTCTTCTTTAGAATCACTTATTAATTCTTTTACTTCAGAGATTTTTTTCAGATCGGGTTTCCTCCATTTTATTCTTTACTTCAGATGCTATTGATTCAGAGATTGCTTTTTTATTTCAGAGATTAATTCTAATCTGAATTCCTCTATGCCTTTCCATTGTTTTTTATTTATTTCTGACGCTATCAATGCAGAGATTTCTTGTTTTGTTTGAGGGATTAATTCCTACCTGTGTTCTTCTATACCTTTCTGCTCTTGTTTCTTTACTTCAGACATTATTAATTCATATATTTAAGCTTAGCTAGTATCCTCTGCACTTGTTCTGGTTTGGCTTGAATCCTAAGATTGCATTTTGTGCCTTCTTTTTGTCATTTCATGTAGCACTGTCCTCTGACCTTTGCTGTAGTGCTTTGGTGAAGTTATAAACAGCTCTTACTGAAATTCAGGTGCAAATCTATTAAGTTTAAATTTATCCAGTTATTCCTCATTTGTGTCTAGCTATGGTTTTCAGCTCCTTCCCAATGCTGTCCTTGGAAGTGAACCTGTTGTGTCACTCTGGCATGACAGTTAACCTGTTGTACCCCTCTGTTGTGCCCCTGGCCCAGGGGGCACAGGGGAGTGCAGAAGCTCTCCCACACACTCCCTGAGCCTGGGCTTG
Source organism: Octodon degus (assembly GCF_000260255.1). Classification (NCBI taxonomy): domain Eukaryota; kingdom Metazoa; phylum Chordata; class Mammalia; order Rodentia; family Octodontidae; genus Octodon; species Octodon degus. The sequence goes on along the minus strand of NW_004524894.1, from coordinate 790,794 downwards.
GGTTGCATCTGGGGGTTCCTAAATGCATGACAGTAGTTCTATCTCACTTGGAGGGTTTGGGAGGGGGGCTTGGGATGGGTTCTGAGTGTGTGGTAGAGGCTCTCACTCATGTGGCACACGTTGGTTTGGTCCGTAGAGTTCCCACATGTGCAGGGGAGCTGGAAGCTCTCCCACACACTCACCGGGCCTGGGCTTGGACTGGATCTCAGGGGTTATTAACGCGTGACAGAAGTTCTCACTCACTTGTTGGGGTTGGTGAGGGGGTGGTCTCCCGACAGGTCCCAAGGGCCCGGCACTGGGTCTCACTCACAAGGTGGTATTCCTGGGTTTTGATCCGGTAACCCTCTTGTAAGTTTCTTATGCTAGGTAGATTTTTCACTGGTATCCACACTTCTCTAGGTAATGCATACTCCTCAGTGATATCTTGTTGATTTAGTTGGCTGTTATTTTTTTATGTATTTTCGTACAGTGTCTATACGTTCTCACTACACAGATAAGACTTGTAGTGATCCTCATGTTTTCAGTCTCCCAAGTGCTCGGATTATAGGGGTGAGCTACGCGCAGTCATGGTTCTTATTTTTTTATGTATTACTATTTTTTTACAGTAGTACGAATCAAACTCAGGACCTTGAGCTTTCCAGGCAGGTGCTAATGCCATGAGCTGTATCTCTGGTCCTTGGCTCTTATTTTTGTGTCCATCTCAATATCACATTTTCCCAATTTACTAGGGATGAAACGTGTGTACTGGGCTATGGTGATATTTAGGAATTTAGGGGCCTCTACAATCACAGTGTTGTTGTACAAATGTGAACAACTTACTACAACATGCATGGCAGTATGGAAAAGCAAGTACAATTAGAACTAAATATATTATCAAGCACAACCTAGAAACCACCACGCTGTGTTACCTGTTAATTTTATGTCTCTAACCATAGGCGCAACATCCATCATAAACTAGGAACTTTTATATAGTGAGTGTACCCATGATAGATTGATTCTTTTTTGTGGGGAATTGGGATTAAAGAGAGATGTGGGGGAAAATATGATAACTGAAACAAAACATAAAGAAATCAAGGCAAAAAGACAAAAGATAATCACCAACTCCTTAGGAAACTAGACAAGAGAACAGAAGAAAGAAAGTGAGTAGAAAGCAAAAGAATATTGAATCCCACCAGAGAGACTAAAGACAATGTTCAGTCACATCAAATATCTATTAAAATAAAAGAACGTTGAAGAATGAGAGCAAAAAATACAAACAAAACAAACAATGAAATTAAAAACTTAACCAACCAAAAATATAAAGACAAAAAAAGGAAAATAACACCAACAAAGAACAACACAGTTTATTTGGTGTCAACAGTTCTGTTTTAGTGTCCAAGTCACAGTCTAAATTCATGCTGAGTAACCCAGACAAGTCTATAGTAATGTAAGTACTTGGTACAGGGCTAATTTGACCTCTAGATGTGGGCCTGCTGTAAAGTTTTCATCCAGCAGCTTTCTGGATAGCACTACTCACATTTCATTAACCTGCTTATCTCTGGTTTGTTATATTGGTGGCTGTGTCATTCTCAAATGGATTTAGCCTGAAATTGTTCTCAGTCTTGTTTAGACGTGGCCTCCCTCAGACCTTGCACAATCTCCTCTCTTCCATACTACTAAGTCCTCTCACACAATTGTCATAGAATATGAAAGTGACTTTGTCATGTCACTAAGGTCACTTGCCTGTTTGTTCCACTGGACACAGGGTGGGGGATGTCTTTGTCCCTTCAACTACTTGCAGAGTGTGGGCTAGTTCCAGGCATTTTTAGTTAGTGCTTAGACTGGCATTTTACAGCTCCAGAATAGAATGTGGTTGGTCCCAGTTCCAACTCCCCAGAAGAACTTTATCCAGTGTGCTGTCCAACTTCTGGCAATATGCTATTACTGGGTGGACTTTCCTTCATTCCACTCCAAGATTTTGGCAATGAAGCAACATAGGGGTTAATCTGCTGTTGGAGTTTGAACCCTGTACCCTTTGAAATAAAATTGTGACATCACCTGCCTATTATTGTTCTTCCATGTGACTGTGACCTGGAATGGTGATGCTCTACTTCATTTACCAAACCCTGAACCTAGAGAGTTTGCATAATAAACAGTGTTTCATGTTCTCACTGATCTCTAACTACATATGTTTTTCTCATCCAGGTTAGGTCTCCATTCCACAGTGAACAGTAAAGTAGTTTTGCAGCCTCCATGCTGGCTTGGTTAAATAGCAACCATTTGCTGCACTGTGCAGCCTCCTCTCTGGCAGTGAGCTATTACTTCTGGAGCAGTAAACCCTCTTTTCTTCTCTGTCATTTACTTCACAGCTCCTGTGTGCCCACCACTCACTTTGGTTAGTCTCTGGGCTATTGTTTTCCAGACTGTCTGTACTTGGTCCTGCAGAAGCTAAACACTGGCACTCAACAGTATCCAATTTTGCTCTCTTTCTTCCTAAATTTTTCTATCTCTTTGTTTTTTTTTAACTTCCCACTGTAACAGTGAAAATCATCTCTATTATTTGCCATGTCACCATTAACTTTTTGGTCAATCAGATTATTTGTATTGTGTACTTTTTAACTTGAAATGTATTTACCAGAACTGCATTATAGTGTTTATATTTAGTTTGTATTTGTCATTAGTCTTACATTTTTCCAGTCAGATGATCTTCATTTTTCAAAAACAAAATTCAGTTTTGTAGCCACATAGTGCTCTTCAGCATCTGGAATTATTATGTTTATTTTTATATTGCTTTTTTGCCAAATAGAACATGAACTCCAGAAGAACAGAAGAAATCTAATCTGTTGAAATTTAATCTTGCTAAACATTCTAACCCTAGCATCAAAGACAATGCCAGCACATCTAGAACAATGCCAAACATAGTCAACATTCATCATATGCAGAGACAAAATCGTTACTAACACAACATATTTTTATCATTTAATTCTATCCACTTTGCCAAATGTAATTAAGTACTGAGTAATCACTCCTTCAAAGTAGGGAAGAAAAATTTGGTAAATAGTATGCCAAATAAGTAATTTAGAGTGAAAAACAAGTGAAAGTAGACATAGATATTCATATCAAAATTATATTTTTCTTTAGAAAAGTAATATCTGATCCTTACTTATCAAGTGAAGTAAAATGAAGAAAATGCAAATAATCAAGTGACTATAGCCATGGGGTTGACATGGGACCTTGGTCACCCAACTCCGTGTGACTTGTATTTCATTCAAATAGGTTATGGCACATAACTAGATCCATCAAGGGGTATGACCTGATCATACTCAACTTTTCTCAGAGATTATATCCTTGTATTTCAGGTGGGTTTACACTATAGTTTCAAAAATCCATACCTTTTAATTGTTACTAGAACCATACAAATCTCAGCTAATATTAATCCTTAGTAGCTACACTCTAGATACTTGTTTTTATACACTTATGCTTCTTCCCATTATTTAATATATTTACTAATGCAATTTATTAATAATATTTCAGGAAAATTGTTCAAATAAAATGTGTTGCTTATATATTTGCACACATTTTTAAATAAATTCTTAGATTGTTATAACAGAAATTAATACCTAGGCTACGTTATATTGTCTTCTGATCTAATACTTAATCTACAAAAATTTCTTACCATCACTCATTGAAGAACGTTCAAAAGCAGTATTCATAAACAGTGTGGTGCCTTTTCATGAATAAACAAATTTATGAAATCAAATGTAGGCTAAAATATCTTATATGATTAGTGCGCATTTCGAATTGCTTTGCAGAGTGTCTAAGTTATTTTTCTTTTGTCACGGAAACAATATACCCAACACTCAAACTAAAAGGAGGAAAGGTTTATTTAGGTCACAGATTTTACAAGTTTCAGTCCATAATCATCGGGCTTTAAGGCAGGGTGATGTAGAAGAGGAGCAGAGGACTGCTCATAGCAGCAGAAGACAGAAAAAGCAACAAAAGGAAAAGAGAGGTGCAAGCCTCTCTTTCTTATATGTATGAAGACTATCTGCCCTGGGGTACTCACACTCAGGTTATATAGCACTCACAGCCCTAATCCCAGCACTAGCCAATGAACCAACCACAAACTCTAGGTTCAGCTGTCTACATAAAGCACAACCATGACACTGCATGAAGCTGTGGGGAAACATCCAGACACAAACCATAACACAAAGGTTGAGATATATAACAAAGGGATAGTCATTATTTTTATTTCTCTACTTGTCAATTTCAGTACAATATATTGCTAGTTTAATTTTAACTCTAAGAAAGTATAATAATGATATCAGAAAACAAAACACTATTCTATCACTTACTAGTGTAATCATAGAAAAGATGTTCATTTACAATGCAGGAAACCATTTTTTGACACTGTTCAGAAAGAAAAATAATTCAATTGAATTTTTCTGGAAATAAGTGACATTATATATTTTTAGTATTTTTCCATAATTTCATTGAGAAGCAAATAGTAATGAGACATTTTCAAACTAAATTGGTAGGACAGTTTCAATAATTAGCACATTGCATACATTATTACCTGTGGTTATTTGCTGTACAAGGTGCAGACATGATATCCTATTTACAAAAGCTATTAGAACAAATCCCTCTATTCATTAAGAGAATGTAATTATATGTCTATCTTAACAATTTTGAATAGACAGATACAAAATGGTCATTCATCTCTGTCCCCTTTTTTGTTTAGTTCCGTCATTTGAATATTATAGGTGTGTAAACTCAACAAAATATTCTAAAAGAGTTCGGTAGTTCGTAATAGTATTGGGTCTTCTGCTTCACTGGCAATGTCAGAAATAGTTGACCTGAGTACCCTACAGCTCAACATAACAACACTGCTTTACTTCTTCTGTATAGTTTTTATACTTGTCTGCTGGATGATGAAGACCAAGATAAAGCAAGACCTTTGCAGCAAGTATTGTAGCTTTTGGGTCTGGTAAGGTCAGTCAAACCCCCTCAGGACTTATCCTGAGATCCTGTGCCTCAGATTGTAGATTCTCTCTCAGTGTCAGCCATGTGGATGAGTCACAGCCATTGCTTCACCAATGTGATCTCTGTGAAAGCCTAAAAGAATGTTTTCTCTCCATGTGACTAACCTTAGCTACTCTCTGCATCATTGATTGCTTTCCTCTTTGGCTGCCAAATCACCTTGATCAGAAAATTTGGACATTAGTAGGTTACATGACATTACAGTAGAAGTTCTCATATGTCCTGAGTCTTAATTGACCTTGGAAGGGTAGGGCCAAAATATTGGCTTTCCTTGCAGCCCTCTTTTTTCTCTAATTTTAGTCTGCAAACTTAGGTTGTTAACCCTCCAGAAGACAAGCTTATTGTTATTACCGTACAACCTAGACTGTTAAGCTTAACCTCACTATCTGTCTGAATATCAAACATTTTAGGCATAACATGGAGCAGGTATTTTTCATCAAGTATTGATATGTTGAACTTTAAGTTCCTACAGGATATGATGAAAAAACATTTAAAAAATTAGAATATATTTTAAAAATAGGCATAACAAATTATACAATTCTTATGTTTACACATAAGTCCAGATTTCAAACCATATAAAACCTTGAAGCAGGACAGTCCCACAAAAATCCTCTTAATTTATCCTGCATTCATTCACCAACCACTTTTTTTCGAACAATTATCTACCCGACAGATAGCACAGAAACAACTGGCATGTCATGACAAGCAGCCCATATTTAGAAGACCAGAATGACAGGCACTCCAGGCATGAATCTACTATTAAAAATTGCCATCTTCAGTTCAGTTGTTCAGTTGACAGGTGTCAGTATATATAGTTAGTCAGGGTGAGAAACTTTCCAATTAACATCCAGATTTAAAAATCTTCTGAAGATTCTCAGGATGATTTATCTACCCATCTTGTACATATACCTGTATGCCTTGCCACTGTCATGTTTCCTAGCACTTCTCCTATCCATCTCTTAATTAGTTAGTCCTCAAGTTCTTGCATTCCTGTTACTTGTACTATACCTTTCTATTTGTATTCCCTAGTTTGAGTTCTTATACTAGGGAAACTATACCATATTTACACCTGTGTATCCAGTTTATTTCACTTATGAGTATGTCTTCAAGTGGCATCCAGTTCAATATAAAGGCTTGGAGTTTATCATTCTTTATAGCTGTGTAATACTCCACTGTATGAAAATACCACTATTCCTCAGGTGATGGGCATCTTGGTTGTTTCCAAGCTTTGTCTATCACAAATTATGCTGATATAAACATAGACACACATATATCACTGTATGACGTTTTCAGATCCTCTGGGAAAATTCCCATTAAGGGCTAACTGGTTTAAATGGGATTTCCAGTCCACGTTTTCTAAGGAGTCTCCACACTGATTTCCATAAAGGTTGCACAAGTCTACATTCCCACCAGCAGTGGAGAAGGGTTCCTTTTTCCCCACTGCCTCTCCAACATTTGGTATTGTTTGATTTCTTCATGATAGCCATTCTTTATGGTGTGAAATGATATCTCAATGTTGTTTTAATTTGCATTTCGCAGATGGTTACTGATGTGGAGTATTTTCTCATATATTTTTTCCCTTCTTTAGTTTCATCCTCTTAAAAGTGTGTGTTAATCTCAGATACCCATTTCTGGACTGGATATTTACATTTTGGGCTGTAGTGATTTTTAGTACTTTATAAATTCTAGAGAGCAGGACTTTCTTTGAGAACTTATTTGTCATTAGTTCTTTCAAATTTGTGGGTTGTCTTTTCCCTTTGTTGGTAATTTCCTTTGATGTGAAAAACTTCTCAGTAAGAGAAGGTCCCAGTTGTTAATTCTTTCAAATGTTTCCCTGCGATTTGATTTTTGTTCATGATCTCTTTGCATACCCCTATGTCTTCAAGAGTTCCTCCTACTTTCTCTTCCAGGAGATTTAGTGTCTCTGTTTTAAAGTTTAGATCTTTAAGCCATTGTGACTTTAGCTTAGTGCATGGTGTTAGACCTGGGTCCAGTTTTAGTTTTTTGCATGTAGAGAGCCAGTTTTTCCAGCACAATTTGTTAAAGAGGCTATCTTTCTTGCAGTGAGGATGTTTGGCCCCTTTGTCAAAGATAAAGTGACTGAGTGTGTTCGTAGTGGCTTCAGCATATTCTAATCTTTTTCATTGATTCTCAGGTCTCTTTCATTGCCAGTACCATGCTAATTTTATCACAGTAGCATTCTAGTATAATTTCAAGTCAGGAATTGTAATGCCTCTTTTGTTTTCCTAATGTGTGAGTTCACAGCTATGAATTTCCCTCTGAGATCTGCTTTCACCATATCCAATAAATTCCTATAATTTCTGCTGAATTTTCATTGAATTTTAGATATTGTTAAATTTGTTGTTTAATTTCTTCTGTGATCCATTGTTTGTTGAACAGGTTGTCTTTCATTTTCATGTATTTAGGACTTTTTTGTTTTTTTTGTCATTTATTTTAGGTTTCATTGCACTGTGGTCAGATAATATGCATGGTATAATTTCTGTTTTCTTACATATACTAAAGCATGACTGATGGACTAGTATGTGGTTGATTTTAGAAAATGAACCATGTGCAGCTGAGAAAAATGTGTGTTCAGCTGTGTTCGGGTGGAACACTCTGTATATGTTCACCAAGTCCATTTATTTCAAGCTTTGATTCATTTCTGTTATTTCTTTGCTAATTTTTTGTCTGGTTTACCTATCTTTTTTGGATAAGGAGATGTTAAGGTCTCTTGTTAAGATTGTGGTATTGGATACTAGATTTTTCATGTCCAATAAGATTTTCTTTATATGGTTGTGTGCTCCTGTGTTTGCTGCCTACATATTTATGAGTGTTACCTCTTCCTCTTGAATTTTTTCCCCTATCCAGTATATAGTATCCTCCTTTATTTCGCTTGATCATTCTTGGTTTGAAGTTGAGACTCTCTAAGAATAGAATTGATACCACTGATTTTTCTGAGTTGCTGGGGCCTATAATGTTGTGTTCCATCCTTTGACTTTCAGCTTATGAATTTCTTTATGATTTAAATGTGTTTCTAGTATACAGCATATTGTATACAGCATATTGTTGAATTTTGTTTCCTAATCCACTGTGCCAGTGTATTTCTCTTTGTTTTTTCTCTTTAAACAGTGCCTGACATTTATTGAAAGTAAGGAAAAGCCTGGGTACAGGTAGTGTATGCAGAAGAGCTGGAATAATCACAGGGTTCGCTACTGTGCAGAAACAAAGGCACACACACCAGAGACTGCTGCAAGCTCAGAAGAAAACTAGACACTTGGGCGAACTAGCCAGTCCTCAGGAGCAAAGCAATGTCTGGCTCTGGCTGCCAGGAGGAACATAAAGAGGTGTCTGAGAGAGGGTAGGGAAGGGTTTCACTGAAGGGGAGGCTGCTGTGGCCCTGCAGAGAGAGGCACAGCCTTCTGAATCCAAGTCCAGGGGCTGTTGTGGTCAGCCCAGGTGCCTGGCAGATGAGTCCATGTCAGAGGGCAGCACTCTGTGGTTTAGAGTGGTGCATGTTGATGGTGATGGTGAAGGCAGGGCACTGTGGGGCAGTCACGTGGCTGGCAGAGTTTCTGGTCCAAGCCTGCTGTGGGTGGTCTGTTCAGCTCTGGGTACCAGGTGCCCAGTCCAAGGCTGCATCCAGGCCAGAGTCCAGAGTGCACGGGAGGAGGGGCCAGTGGGGAGCGCTGGGTGGTGGCATTCTCCACAGCCAGGCCTGGTGGCTGCTTAGAGGCTTAGTGGTTTGGGGCTTGGTGGAGACTGCAGCGCGAGTCTGGAGAGCTGCTATTCCTGGAACAAAGGCAAACGCAAAGAAGCAGGAGGGGACCAGAGAGCAGAACAGAACAGAGCTGGGAGAGCAGAGGGTGGGCACTCACAGCAGCAGAGGGAGAGGTAGGTGCCGCTGGGGTGTGGGGGATTATGCTCCAGGAAACCGGCGCAGCCCATCCTCCGCAGCACCAGGCCTGAGCCCGAGGACTCTGAGGCCTAGAAGTCCTTTTCCACATCCCACCCAAAGACCACTTCATCTCCTCCAGGAAGCCTTTGAAATCGTTGAGCAATGGGCTTTCCTTGTGGATGTAGGGCAACACTCACCAGAGAGCTGGGCCTCTGAGGTGGGTGATGAGGAAAGTCACCTTCAGGGCATCGCTGGTGAGGGACTTCTGCTTCAAGAGTATGTACGATTCGATTGGCAGCATGAAATCTGGGAGCTTGTCAGTTTCCACGTCAAATGTTTTGGGAAAAGGAACCAAGCTATAGCAGTGCCAGTTGCGTCGGGGAAGAGCCACGTACCATACCTTGTTCATCTTTGTCCGACTGTCCATGGCACCTGCCTAGATGGGTCCGCAGTATTCTGGGAAAGTCTATTTCTTTTAATTGGAGAATTGAGTCCATTTCCATGGATCATTATAATAGAGATGTATTGACTTACGATTAACATATTATTTACCTTTGTAGTTCACTCCTTTTTCTCCTGTGTTTAATTGTTTACCCTATTCAGTTGGTTGCTTCTGATCTCATTTGTGGAGTTCTGATCATTTTGTTCCCTCTCTAGAACACCTTTCAGGAGCCTGTGTAGAGTTACCTTTGTCATCATGAAATTCTTTTGTTGTTCTTTTTCATGGAAGAATTTCACTTCTCCACCAAACTTGAAAAAGTTTTGCAGGGTATAGTAGTCTGAGCTGGAATTTGTTTTCATGGAGGACTTGCAGTACTCTGCTCCATGTTCTTCTTGCCTTTATGCTTTTTGAAGAGAATTCAGCCATAATTTTGATGGGTTTTTCTTTGAATGTGATCTGTTTCTTTTCTCTATGTTTTTAATTGGGTTGAGCTTACTTGGCATTCTGTATGGTTTGGTTACCTGAATGTTAGATTTTTTCCTTATATTTGGGAAATTTTCTGCTATTACTTCTGCCCATATTTTTTAAATGTCATTTGTGTTGACTCTTTCTCATTGATACATATTGGTCTCACATTGTTCATCTCTATATTGTCTTGCAAGTGATGAATTATTATTTGCTGCATCCTAGTTGTTTTTAAGAGATCTTTTAACTTTTCACTAGCTGCACCAGCGTCTTCAAGATCTGAAACTCTGTCTTCATTTTCATTCAAACGATTTTGCCTGCTTGTTTTTGAGATTTTAATTTCCTCTATATCTCTTTGACTATGCTTCTTGCAATATATTTCTTTCCTGTATTGTTCGTTGAAGAAATCTGTCATTTTCCTATTCTCTATTTTTTATCAATGTCTTCTTGAGAAGTAGTTATTCATTCTTTTACTGCAGTGTTTTTTTT
>NW_004524894.1:777801-779148 GCF_000260255.1 Octodon degus | reverse complement strand
AGGACTGGAATTGGGGGTCGCCAGAACACGACAGAAATTTTCACTCAGCATGCAGGCTGGTGGTTGCTGCGGTGTGGTGGTAGGGTCCCAAGGGTGTGGAAGTGAGTTTCACCCAAGCTGGTGCCTGGGCTGGGGCACTCAGGTCCCGCTGTCCCTGGGTGGATGGAAGCTCTCCACACACTCACTAGGCCTGGGCTAGGACGGGGTCTGGGTGTCCCTAGAATGAAGAAGAAACTCTCACTCGGTGGGTGGGTTTTGGGGTGTTGCGGAGTGTTGAGGGGGTCTCAAGGGTTGGAAGAGGGTCTGACCCATGTTGTGCCTGGGCTTATACCCACGCATCCCGCCAACACAGGGTAGCCAGAAACTCTCCCACACACTCACTGGGCCTGGGCTAAGACTGGATCTCGAAGTGATATTTTAAGCAATTGTTTTATTTACTTTTTAAACCTAGAAATTTATCTAATTAAGTATAATTCTGTTTTATTAGTGTACATAAATTATATAGAATAATGAAATCATGCAATGCACATTTACGTTCAGATAATAATCATAACTAAATTTGTGTCAGATTTATTTCAGATTTTATTTTTATTTCTGTATTTTGTTTTACTCTTTATCTTTATTAGTAGATGCTTTCACTATATAATGCTTCTCTTCACTGTGTTGAAGTGGTGCTTGCACATAATACTTCTCAACTCTTTTATCTATTTTCCCATCCACCCTCCCTTTGAAGATTTTTCTAGCTTTAGATTCATTTATTCATTTTATATGTCCTTATTAAGATGATCATGATAAATTCAGACTAACAACCAGAATGAAAGCCAAAAACGTATACACTCTGTAAGAAAAAAGTGAATAAGAGAGAGACACAGAGAGAGAGAGAGAGAGAGAGAGAGAGAGAGAGAGAGAGAGAGAGAATAATTTTTTAAACCAGCATGATAAGTTTATTTCAAAGTGTATCTTTATTTTCTACAATTGTCCTGCACGTTAAATTAATTTTGTCCTTTTTTAATCATTAATTTTGCCATAATTTTATTGATAAACAAATAGCAATGAGACAGTTTCAAATCAAATGGGTAGGACAGTTTCAATAATTAACACACTGCATACATTCTACTTAGTGGTTAATTGCTGTACAAGATGCGGACTTGACATCCTATTTACAAACACCATTAGAACAAAATATTCTATTAAGAGAATGTAACTGTATATTCATCCTAACCACTTTGAATACACAGATAAAAAATGGACATTCATCTGTATACCCTTATTTGTTAAATTCCATTATTTGAATATTATAGGTGTGTAAACTCAGCGAAATATTCCAAAAGAGTGCAGGAGCCCATA
>NW_004524894.1:774857-775760 GCF_000260255.1 Octodon degus | reverse complement strand
TGAGATTTGATTTCTGTCCATGAATTCTTTGCCTACCCCTATGACTTCAAGAGTTCCTCCCACATTCTCTGCCAGGATATTTAATGTCTCTGCTTTAAGTTTAGATCTTTAATCCATTTTGATTTTAGTTTAGTTCATGGTGATAGACCATGAACTAAACTAAAAGTGAAGTTTGAGTTGATGGCATGTAGAGAGCCAGTTTGTCCAGCACCATTTGTTAAAGAGGCTATCTTTCTTCCATTGAGTATGCTTGGCCACTTTGCCAAAGATAAGGTGGATGAGTGTGTTTGTAGGGGCTTCAGCGTCCTCTAATCTATTACATTGATCCTCAGGTCTATTTTGATTCCAGTACCATTCTGATTTTAACACAGTAGACTTGTAGTATAGTTTCAAGTGAAGAATTGTAATGCCTCTTGCCTTCTCTTTATTGCCCATAACTGCCTTTGCTATTCTACATCTTTTCTGGTTCCAGATAAATTTTAGGAATGATTTCTCTATGTGTGTGAGGTGTTTCGCTGGTAGTCTGATAGGGATTGCATTAAAACTGTACAGCAATTTTGGGAGTATGTTCAACTTCACAGTGTTGGTTCTTCCTATCCCTGAGCACGGAATATCTTTCCATTTCATGAAATCCTCTACTATCTCTTTTTTCAGAGTGCTGTAATTTTCCCTGAAAAGATCTTTGACTTTTTTAGTTAGATTACTTCCAAGGTATTTCATTTAACTCAGTGCTATTGTAAAAGGTATTGTTTCAATAATTTCTTTATCAGTATGTTTGTTGGCTGTGTAGAGGAGTGAAATTGACTTTTTGGTATTGATTTTATAACCTGCTATGCTACTGAATTTCTGTATTAATTCTAATAGCTTCTTGGTGGTGTTTTTTGGGTCTTCCAATGAAAACAT
>NW_004524894.1:758121-773334 GCF_000260255.1 Octodon degus | reverse complement strand
TTATGAGTGTTACCTCTTCCTCTTGAATTTTTCCCCTAACCAGTATATAGTGGCCTTCTTTATTTCGCTTGATCACTGTTGGTTTGAACTTGAGACTGTCTGAGAATAGAATTGCTACCCCTGCTTTGTCTGAGTATCTGGGTCATGTAGTATTGTGTTCCATCCTTTGACTTTCAGTCTATGAATGTCTTTATGAGTTTAATATGTTTCTTGTATACACCATATTTTTGGATTTTGTTTCCTAATCCACTGTGCCAGTCTATTTCTCTTAATTGGGGAATTGAGCCCATTTACATTGATGGTTACAATTGAGATGTATTGACTTATGGTTGACATGTTATTTACCTGTTGTCATTTACTCCTTTTTCTCCTGTGTTTAATTGCTTGCCCTATTTAATTGGTTAATTCTGATCTCATTCGTGGAGTTCTGATCATTTTGGTCGCTCTCTAGAACATCTTTCAGTTGCCTGTGTAGGGTTGGCTTTGTCATCATGAAATTCTTTAGCTGTTCTTTGCCATGAAAGTATTTCACTTCTCCATCAAACTGGAAAGAGAGTTTTGCAAGGTATAGTAGTCTGGGCTGGAATTTGTTTTCATAGTGGACCTGAAGTGTTCTGGTCCATGCTCATCTTGCCTGCATATTTTGTGAAGAGAAGTCGGCCGTAATTCTGATGGGATTTCCTTTGAATGTGATCTGCTTGTTTTCTCTAATGGCTTTCAGTATATTAATCTTGTGCTGAATTTCTGGGTTCTTGACTCTTATATGTCTTGGTGTGTTTTTCATTGGATTGAGGTTACTTGGGGTTCTGTATGCTTCAGTTCACTGAATGTCAGATTGTTTCCTCATATTTGAGAAATTTTCTGCTATTACTTCTGCCCAAAAATTTTAATGTCATTTGTATTCACTTCTTCTTTCTCATTAATGCCTATTAGTTTCACATTGTTCATCTTTGCTTCATCTTGCAGGTGATGGGTTATTCTTTCCTGAATCCTCATTGTTTTTAAGAGATCATTTTTCCCCTTTTCACTAGCTGCACCATCATCTCCAATATCTGAAACTCTGTCTTCTTTTTCACTTAAACGGTTTTACATGCTCATGATGGAGGTTTTTATTTCCTCTATATCTCTTTGACTCTGTTTTATGCGATCTATTTCTTTCCTGTATTGCTCATTCAAGGAATTCATTATTTTTCTAATCTCCTGTATTTTTATTATCAATGTCTTTTTAGAAGCAGTTATAAATTCTTTTACTGCATTGTTTTTCTTTTTCTTTTTCAGATTGGATTTCCTCTCTATTTTTCTGTAGTTGCTTCTTTACTTCAGATGCTATTAGTTCTGAGAATTCTTTTTTTATTTCAGAAAATAGTTGCACTCTGATTTCCTCTATATCTTTCTGCTTTTGCTTATTTACTATCAACACTATTAATTCACTTATGTGAGCCAAGCTAGTGTCCTCCGCACTTGTTCTGGGAGGCCACTGGGTTTCCTGCATATGTTTCTGAATTTGATTCTTTACTGCTGATGTTATTAATTCAAGGATTTCTTTTTTTATTTCCAGTCTGAGTTCTTCTATACCTTTCTGCAGCTGTTTCTTTATTTCAGAAGCCGTTGATTCATTGCTTTCAGCTGTATTTCCCAATTTGTGGTGTGTTAGTGTCCTCTGCACTTTTTACGGGTGGGTTTGGGTTCTGAGGTTGCATTTTGTTCCTTCTTGTCTCTTTGTGTAGAACTGTCTTCTGACCTTTGTTGTAGATCTTTGTAGTTATAACCTTAGCACGTACTGAAGTTCAGTTGCAGATCTACAAAGTCTGGATTTATCTAACTGTGCCTGGCTTGGGTCTGGTTGCTCTGCTCAGCTCTTTCCTGCTGCTGCCCTTGAGGATGAACCTGTTGTGCCCCTCTGGCAAGATGTTCTGCTCCTGGCCTACCTGGGTGGTTCTATCCTCTACCCTCTCTGTGGGCATTGAAGCTGCAGTGTTACAACTCAGACCTGTATGCCAGGCCTGAGCTGAGCCTGGCGGGGACAAGGTGGTGTAGGGGTAGAGTCCGTTGTCCCACACAATCACTTGGTCTGGTCTAGGACTGGGTCTGGGTGTTCTGGAATGTGGCAGAAATTCCTACTCTGAGTGCGGGATGGGCGAGGTGCTGCGGAGTGGTGGGGGGTGTCCCACGTGTGTGGAAGACGTTCTCACCCATGCTGCGCCTGGGCAGTGACCAGGAGTTTGTCCCACCGGTGCAGGGTAGCCTGAAGCTCTCCTACACACTCACCGGACCTTGGTTAGGACTGGGTCTAGGGGTTCCCAGAACGCGGCAGAAATTCCTACTTGGCGGGTGGGGTTGGGGAGGTGTTGCGGATTCTTGTTCTTTTCAAATGGATGCATTCTTCCAAGATTTTCCATTTCTTTTCTGAAACAATTTGAAGTATAAGTTAAATATCAGTCATGAAGTGATTGGTGTCATCACGCTATTGTAGTTTCATAACTCATACATCTAGTAAATGATTATATCTGCGAACATGTCCATTCATGAACAGATGATGAAGTCACACTTTCTCTTGGAAAATGAGGGATACAAGTAAAATAATTTTTACTGTATCTTTGCATTTCTTAGATAGTATAGCAATCATTTCTATTATGGTCCAGATTTAAATTGTCCTTCATAAGAGTCATGTGTCTGGAGGCTGACTGGACCATGGGAGTGCTATTTTTATCAGTACCTGAACAAAGTGTTGGCTGTTAGAGCCTGCTTGGTGGTGAATCACACTAGAGTGATGAGGAAGGATGGATTCTCGTTCCTAGCTTCTCCCTTCTCTGCTTCCTGGCTGTCAAATTTTCCCAGGTTTCTTCATTTGTGACCTTGCACCATGGCATTTCTTCCTTGGAGTTTAACAACTATGGACTGTGCCTATTGAAACTTGAGCCCAAATAAACCTTCTTGTCTTAAATTGTGAGTTCTGGGTATTTTGTAGCACCAAAAGAATAATAACTAGTGCAACTTACTTTATCTTTAAGAGATGTTACACATAGTTTGTTAGCAATATTTGCAATCACATGTTGTCTGTATGAATTGCATATCAGTTCCTCTAATGAAGATTTGAATTGCTTTATTCTCTGGAGAATATCAGTGTAGCATGCTAATTTTAATAAAATGTCCTCCAACTACTTCTTTGTTTTACTACATTTGTACAAATATCACACTGCACCCATCCAGGAAGTTCTTGCTTTTAATCTCACTCATTTTGATAGTAAGTCAAAATGACTTAGAGAAGCTATGTAGAAAAATTCAAATCATACATGGCTGCCAAGTGATTCTTATATTCTGGGTTTTCACTGAGGAATGTCAATTGAAAGGCTGAAGAATCTTCAAAAGGATTGGATTCCCAGAGTAAATATCCTGAGAGATATAGAACTAAGGAGAAGCTTATCAAGAACCATCACATTCACAATCCCTGACTTTAGACACCTGCTAAATCCCTTTTTATTTTCTTTATTAAACCACAGTATAATAATTACAGAAGTATAGACAGGACTGATGACAGAGATAAATTTATTATTTCTGTACATTTTTAGGGAAGGGTCTACAGGTTGTTCAGGGTTTCACTACAAGATCGGACTTGTAGTGATCCGTCTGTCTATAATGTCCCAAGAGCTTGGATTACAGTCATGTGCCACCACGCCCAGTCTTTTTTTGGATAAATTTCCTTTTAATTGGGATAAAGAATGCAACTTAAAGGGTTGGCGAGATTGCTCAGTGGACTACACACCTGTTTAGGCAAGTGCAGGGACCGTGGTTTGACCCCTGGCATCACAGACCATACTGGCCCCACTTCTAGGTGCACTGAGCTGGTAATCAAGTCTATGAATGGTGGCACAGATCTGTACTCCCAGAGCTAGGAAGGCTGAAAAAAGGAGGATCATTACAAGTCTGAGCTCACTCAATGTGAGACCCTGTACGAAAATACATTAAAAATATATATAATGAAAGAATGCAACTGGAGTTTGACTAGGGTGCTGGTATGAAGCATGAGGCAAAACATTAAAGCCTGGGCCATTGTGGACCCTCATTCAGGGCTGTTCCTGAGGCCAAATAATTGGTGGATGAAGGGATAGGACTAGCATATGGGACTACATCAGTACTGAATGAATAAGACTCAGAACAAAATCATCTCAGAACTGAAAAGTTGCTTATACACTATGTTCCATATTAATCTGATATGGAAATGTAATAGATTTGTGCTGGACACATAAATACTCTGTTCCTCTCATACTAGCTAAGTTACTGAAGTGACTGTTCCCATGCATCCAGCCATGACAATCTGCTCATTCTCTTCTCATTCCTCAGTTCCCTGTATACTTAATACAAGCTGGAAGCTGCTTTGGATAACTGCCTTTTGCTCTTCAGAGCAGTTTCTCATCCTGGAGACCTTTTCAACTTCACTTTTCACTTGTTTTCATTTTCAGATGTGTGTCATATTATGGAGTAGGAGATTAAACTTTCATTCAGCAACTGCCCCCCCCATATAAAATGTATTGGTTTTTGAAATCTAGCTCCAGAAGTTACACAGCACCATTCATGCAACATTCTGTTAGTTAGAAGCTAGTAAGAGAGGCCTGCCAATATTCATGAAAAGGGATTTAAGTGTTACCTTTTATTGGGGTAATTGTCAAAGAATTTGTCGCTATGCTTTAAGTACCTCATCTTTGATATGGATTCTTATTATTTTCAGATGACTATTTTTCCCTAGTCTTCCATTCTCTAATTGCATTCTCTCCACGGAGGCTGTATCTGCTTACGTAGTAGCATCACTGCACAATCTGCAACATAAAGATCTTGAACTCTAGGTCTTCTTGTTTTAAAGAAGACACTGTTTTCTGTTCTCAGAGTTATACATTACTGGGTCATGTCATTATATCGATGGTTAAGGAAAATAATCTGCTGTGCTTAGATTAAGGAATAGTTTTTATTCATGCCGCTAGCAGCCATTTAAGACTTACAGGCTTCTCTGACTCTATCAGGTACACAAATTAGGACTTGTGCACATTTGTGAACATCTGAGTGCCCTTAACTCATCAAAGTGAAAGATGTTGTCTACATGTTTTTTTTTTCTTTTTTACATTTATGGTTCAGTCATCAGTAGCACTTCATAGACTATTTCACATTTTAGTCAATGGGTTATCTACTTGGTTAAGATTATATCACAAGACCAGGTATTTTCATGACATGCTTGCAAATATTGAATGGTTTGTTTTTAATTTAATTACATTACATCATTGGAGTGAAACAAAAATTGGCTTTAACGACTCCTTCCCTATTTCTCCAAGCTTCCTAGAAAGTGCTGCCTGCAATAACACTGTCTGTTCTTTGAAAAATAAAATGTTGGATACATTCAATAGAAAGATCTTACCATTATTCAAAGGTAGAATGAAACTATTTCTATAGATAAAAAAGTAATGAGGACTGTGGAAGTGATATTCATAGTATTTTTATCAAGTGGATAGCTATAAAAACATATAGTAAAGGTTTCACAGATTGTGCATTTTGTGCAAATATGTTTAATGGAAATGCAGCATATTTTGCTAAACAGTACAATATGTAATATATACATAAGTCAGTCTTTTCCAACTAAATAAAAGTTGCTTGCTTAACTGATATTAGATGCTTACACTATTTTTTTATTTTAAAATTTAATAATTTTTGAAACAAGTGTGATTGTTAACCAATGAACTACAAATTTTAAAATCAGTCTGGAATCCTACATTATAGAATTTAATTTAGCAACCTTAACATGTCCAATCTGAAAGCCACTGCAACTTCTTTTGTTCAGCACAGCTGTATAAGATTTCTCTAACAGAGTAGAAATGTCCTACTGATTTAAATCTTTGAATGCATTTATAGACAATTCAAAATGCGAGCACTTTAGAATCACATGCTGGCAAAAACTGTCATGGAAATAATTTATCAGTTAGGAAAGATAGACTTAGTAGCAGAATATAAACCAGTTTTGGCTAAAATGTATTAGTAGCAGAATATTAGTGGTTATTTATTATGCATATATATTCAATAGCATATTTTTATGTTATTTTAGCATTTCTGTTATTGATTCTAGGACATTTTAAGTAAATTTATTAAATTCTTCACTTTTCTATTCTGATTAGGGATGTATTCCCATCTTATCCTTGGTAATTCCTTGTATAAGAGTTAAAATAAAAAAATGATAGACCAAATGCATCAGATTGTATGCTTGAAAAATAGAATCATTCATTGAGATGACTGTAGGACACAGATTTTTATTAGTCTTACAAATGTACATACAAATATTCACTGTTTTGAACTTATCAACTTTATTTACTTATTTATTTTTAATTTTTGTATGTATTTGGTTCAGAATCTCACTATGCAGCTTGGACTCATGGTGATCCTCCTGTTTCAAGCCTCTGCAGCACTGGACTTACAGGCATGTACCACCATGACTGGTATCAGTGGCAAGCTCAGTGTGCCTGGGGTGGGCCCTGCACAGCATGTGGTGCTGGGAATCAAACCTTGGTCCCTGTGCTTGCCAAAGCAGGTGCTTAATTAGCTGAGCTATGTTGCTGGCCCTTAAACTCATTAAGTTTAAAAAGGAGCTAAATTGCATAAAATATGTTTTTCTATAGTATGGTCTCTATGAGATTTAACTATCTAATATTCCTCCAGGAATAGAGAAAAATCAAAGAACTTTACTTCCACCCACCCCAAGTACCCAGATTCATATAACATGTCAAGATGTCAGAGCAACAACAGGAAGTGTTCTCTTTAATTGGGATTTTGCTAGTACGAAGTGGTAATAGTACTACAATTTCAGTTCCATTATCAATCAGGTCTCCCTGAACCAATACTTTATTCTCTTTTAAATTTCCTTTAAAATTATAATTGATTGAATAAATCTTTATCTATTTCCCCGAGGAATAATTGTAATTGGTTAAAGAGGACCAAAGAAATAATTATTAATATTCTAAATTGTATAATGCCACAAGATGGCAGCCTTGCAAGTTCAGTATTGTTTGTAGTAAGTCATTTCCAAATCTTATGCTATGATATGCCAGCATAATGAAGCCATTTTATAGTTATTCCTTACCCTTGCTTTGTTGGACTTTACACTATTAATTTTATTCCAGAATGACATAAGATTATAATGTACAAATGCATATTTTCCTTTTTAGGATAGTAAATACTGGAGAAACAAGAAATGAATGAACAGAGGACCCAAAGTGTATGCACACATCAATTTCTCCACTTATTCTTGTACATTATAGAAAAGAGGTGCATGTGAAGAATAAGAATGACTTTAAAAGCAAAGGAAGAAATTCTTGAGTAAACTAGAATAGCTTCACTTCCTGGGATGCCCTTTCCCCACCAACCTTGAATGGGAACCTAAGGATTTGAACATACAATGGGATCTGACAGAGGGAAACTTGCACTTTTCCCTGGACCAACTTGAACTCCCATAAGGCAATTGCCCTGGGTTGAGATCTTTTTCACCTGCCAAGGGGCTTTCTATACCTGTTGAGTGTCCAGATATGGTGGGAGATCAGTTGCAATCAGGAATCTGTAGCCATTAGACAGCTAGTTGAGTTCTATTAATACTGAGAAAGTAAAATGGATCCCAATCAAGAACTGAACCAATGATAAACTTCAGCCATGCTTATCATCAAGGTTAAACACATACATGTTTATAAGAACATTGTAACAGAAACCAAGGGCATAGAGAACTAATTGAAAACTTCTAATCATTTGTATATCTGAAAGATAATTAATATCTTTCTTTTAATATATTCTGACACAAGTTTAGGGAGAGAAATAGGGTAAGGGGAAGCTGGAAATTAAATGTGTTATTTTAAATCTGATAATCTGGGGTGGCAAGAGAGCTCAGTGGACTAAGCACGTACTTAAACAAGCACATGGACAAGGGGATAACAGGTCCCTCATATTGCACTGGTCTCACCCCTGGGGCACACTGAGCTGGCAACTGTATCTGGGCATGCTGATACATGCCTGTAATTCAAGCACTGGGGAGCCTGAAAACAGGAGGATCACCAAGAGTCTGAGCTGTGCAGTGAGAACCTGTAACAAGTACATAAATGTAAAAGGTAAAAATAAAAATAAATCTGATAATTTGTGTTCTTCCAAGATGTCCCACAACATCAGTTAATAAAATTAAACCAGTTCAAATATTTAGTACAATTTTATTTGTCCTGAAAAATTGGTAAATGTTGGTGGTCTTTGGATAAGAAAAGAAATGAATTTCATTTAATTTTCCCTATAAAAGAAGGGGAAAGCACTTTTCAAATCTGCTTTGTAGCCAAGGATATCTCTCTTTTTTGGTATAATTTCAATAATATTATCAGTCAAATTATTGAAAGAAAGGAATATTAGAGCAATCTTATGTCTTTAGCAGACTGGTTGAACATGGTATCTATTCACATTGAAGGGGAAAATAGTTGCTATAAAGTCTATCTTTGAAACAAAAGTTAGTCCTTAATCAGAGTTAGGGTCCATTAACTTCAAGAAGTCATGCTTTGAGCATTAAATAAGTATTCATCACAATTTATCACAATTATTTTGCATCATGTCCTCTCCCATTCTTTGCTCATCTGTTTTATACAAAGTCAGTTACCACCACTACTATATCATCTCTCCAGACTTACATCTCATGTTCATTCAGCACATTGCCCATTTCAGTGATGCTTTGTCTTAGTTATTTTCTTATTGCTCAAACAAAATAGCAGATAGCCCAAGGTAAAGGATAAATGATTTATTTTACCTCACAGTTTGTAGAAGTTTCAGTTCATAGTTGGCTGACTCCATGGTAGGATGGTGTGAAAGACTGACATTGCAGTGGAAAAACAGAACTTGGCAGGTAGAAGACAGAAATGTACTGAAGAAGCAGCATCAGAAGCAATACTAGCCTTCTTTATGTTCCTTATATCCCATCCAGGACATCTGCCCATAGCATGAGTAGCACTCATACCCAGGGTGGAGAATTCATAATCTTAGCATCAAACAGCCTAAATCTACTTGTCTCTGAGAAGCCCCACCTATGTCTGAACTATACTTTGGGTGGAAATCTATATTCATGCCACAAAATTAAATTCCTTCCCCCTTCCAAAGACTCACACACATTCCTCTATTCCAAAAGCATGTACTACATCTCTAACAGTTGGCAAGTTCCTAACAGTCTCAGAATTTCTGCATAGTCCAAATCTAACATCTCTTCTGAGATTTAAGGCCAACTCTTACATGTGAATCCCTACACAAATTAAAAGAAAGTTAAACATATCCAACATATGATAGCATAAGATAGATAGTTCCAACCCAGAAGGCACAAAGAGGGGAACATAAATGAATACAACTAAAGCTAGTCCAAAATCCAAGAGAGCAAGCATTCAGTCCCATAGTTCCATATTCGTCATTCACAGCAATCTATGTCAAGTGTGGACTCCAGATGTGATTGTTAACTGCCTATACTGCCCTTATAGTGGTTGTAGATCCTGTGGCTTATCTCTTTAACTGGTTTTACTCACTCCTCAAAGTTTCTCTCAGACAATTCATGTTTCAGGCTTCTCCAGCCATCTGGAGTTTTCACTGCACCTTCACACATCCATAGTGTCAAATGCTATCCTCTCAAGGGCACATTGCCTGGTATTCAAGACCTTCTGAAATCTGAGCAGTAACATTCCTGATACCACAAGCTGCATTTTGCATGCACCTAAAACTGGCATCACATGATTAGTAAGTGTGTTGCCAGCGGGAGCTGTAACTTCACTCTCTTGGATGTAGAGATCAAATGCCTGGATTTCTTACCATTAGAAATCAAACCCTTAGGGAACTTTTCCCTAAGATACCATCATTTATGGATCTTGAGAGCTTGTTTGGAGGTTCGAGCAGGGGAGCGCAGCTACTCGTATACCCTTGACCGAGGAACGGTCCTCCTCTATCGGGGGTGGTCGTCCTCTTCGACCAAGCGCACAGCTTTGGGAGGGACGCACATGGATCTTTGAGGGAGGAAAGGGACACCCGCCTAGCCAGCCAGATCAGCCGAATCAACCCTGGCCATCAATGGGGTGACAGATGTCGCAGCCAGATCGCCCTCACATCCAGATACCATCATTTATGGAACATGGTGTTCTGGGGCTTTCTTCTTAAAGCAACATTCTTCACTTTTTCAATTTTGAGGCTGTAAATTCTAGAGCCCTGCTAGTTCCTGGAATGTTCTCAGGACATCCTTTATACAGGTCTCCTCCTTCTCAGTAATCAAGTTCTCCTCTTCTCCATCTTTGCAATCTGAAACTTTATCAAATTTGCCTTAATGGCCAAATTCATAAAATTTTAGGTGCCGAGGACATAGCTCAGTAGAATAAGCACTTGCCTGGCAAGCTCAAGGGCCTGAGTTCAACCCCCAGTTCTGAAAAATAAAAAGTCATTATATCTTTATAGGGGGCTCATTGTTCTTGATTCTCAACTTAGATCCGGCTAAAAGCCCCATCCACCTCACCATGACATTATCTTGAAACTTCTTCTGTGGTACTCATTAGACCACAAACTTTAGTCTCAGTCTTAGGAAAAAAAATCTCTGTAAATAAAGAAAATGCATATAATTTTATTTTGGCTGAAGCATAACACCTGTTTATGTGGAATCAAACAGTCAATCAACTCTTATTCCTAAGTGAAGTCTACTGAGAGTGATCACTATTATTATTGCTCTTCTTCTTATTATTATTAGTAGCACAGCAGTAGTATCTCAAGAGAATACAAAATTGTAAAGGAAAAAAAAGAACTATATAGAACTTCATCAAACAAAATTATTGTAATTACACAATGGTTGCTTTATTGCATAATGTTTTCTTCAAATTAGTTCTTCAGATTACCAGATAAAAGTATGCAAAATTGGTAAAAAAAAGTTATAAGAAATTAATCAAGATCCTAGTAATTCAGCAAAAGAACAGAATATTGAAAGTTACTAGAGACAGGAAACAGATCACACATAAAGGAAAACCCATCCAAATGATGGTAGATATCTCAACACTAGCCATCACATCAAGAAGAGCTTGGAGCAAAGTATTTCAGGCCCTGAAACAAACAATTTGTAACCTAGGTTGATGTATGGTGCAAAACTATCTATGAAATTTAATGGAGAGATAAGACCCTTCCATGATAAAGAACAACTGAAGAAATTTTTACGTTATTAATATATTATTACTATTATCATTATTTTTATTTGTATTTAGTACAGGGTCTAAAGTGTCTCACTACACAGACCTACTCATAGTGATCCTCCTATGTTCATGCTTCCAAATGCTGGGATTGCAGGCATGTCTCACCACACTCAGTCTTAGTCGCCATCTCAGCACAGGGCAGGCATGGCATACCAGGAATCAAACACCAGTTCCTGCATCTTCCTAAGTAAGCACTTTAATCTGCTGAGCTATCTGGCCAGCCCTACTGAAGAAATTCTTGACAACCAAACCATCCTTACAAAGAGTACTGACAGGATATCATGTGACAATAGGAGTATGTGAAGGTGCAGGGGAAAATTCAGATGATTGGAGAAGCCAGAAACATAGATTATCCAAGACAAACTTCAAGGACAGAGTAAATCCAGCTAAAGAGATAATATATATATATATATATATATATATATATATATATATATTTTTTTTTTTTTTGTGTGTGTGTGTGTGTGTGTGTGTGAGTGTGGCCAGCTCAGCCCATCAGGGGTTGGGGCTGGCTGGCATGTGGTGCTGGGGGATTGAACCGCAGTCCCTGTGCTAAGCTTGTTCTAAGTAGGTGCTTTAGAACACTGAGTCATCTCACCAGCCCCAAGAGATATTATATTTGTTGGCATGTAGATTTATTTTGATTATGGCTAAATGAAATTCTATATGCCTCATTTAACTGTATGTCAGATTCTTTTCCCTCGTTTGGAAAATTTTCTGCTACTACTTCTGCAAATAGTATTTTTCTGTCATGTGTGCTGACTTCTGTTATTTCGTTAGCAGTATTTATCATATATTGTTTTTCTTTGCCTCATATTAAGCTGTTGAATTTGTTTATCCTAGTTACTTTTTATTTTCCAGAGATCATTATTTTCACATTCAAGAGTGACAATGCTGAGTTTGAGATCTGAAAGTCTGTCTTGGGTGTTCAAGAAGTTTGTCCAGCTTTCAATAAAATTCTTAATTTCCTGGATATCTCTTTGAATCTGTTTCATACATTCTAATTGTTTCCTGTATTGTGCATTTAATATTTCCATCTTTTTCTATTCTTCTCTAGTTTTTTTAATGTACTACCTCTTTAGATGTACCAAACAATTATGTCATGACTATTGTCTTTTCTGTTTTGATCTGAGAGATTTTTTCTGACCTAATTTCTTCTATAGCTTGCTCCAGTTGTTTTCTTACATTAATTGCTATCATTTCAGAAATCTCAGGTCTGTGATTTCCACATTCTTCTCTGTTCTTGTCTCCTATACTTGTTCTTGGAGGTCTGGAGGTGTGTGATTGCCTTTTCCTGGTTTCTCTTTTTTGACATTTTCGAAGCTGCCACAGTTCACGTGAGCTCAGCTTCAAAGGGAGGTAGTGGGCCTCATGTCAGCAAGTCTCTGAAGTTTCTCTTGTGTGAGGTTCAATGTATATTCTGCCATGGTGAACTGGGTACAGTGAGCAAAAATTCAGCAAGGCTCTGAGAATGATGAGGGTGTGCCAAATCTTTTCAAGGCTCTCACAATACTTGGTTGGGACTGTGAAGGACTCATCAAATTCCCACATCTGGTGGTGGGCGTGAGCAAAAGCTCAGGAAGTCCCCTGATGGTGGTGAGGCACTTCCCTGTCCTTGTAGGTATAATGTGTCCCCATGCCTTATGCAATGGTGGGATAGGCAGCTGCAGATCAACAAGTCTTCTGTGCAGGTGGTGGATGTCAGCCGGACTTAGCAGATCCCTGTAGCTGTCAGGTGTCTGTTTGTCTTTTGCCTGAAAGTGAACTTTTACATCTTGCATTTCTATCTATATTCTGGACTTCTGAACTCTGACTAGAATCTCTCATCAAGTAGAGCTTAAAGCATTCCAGGGTTGTGTTTTCATATGACATATCCAAATTAGTCCAAAATGTTTCAGCAAGCCAATTCCAAAAGCTTCAAAGGCACACATCCAGGTAAGGTCACAGCAATGGCTACATTCCTAGTAACAAATATATCTGTCAGTGCTTTCTTGAGAAATAAGATTTAATGCAACATATGGAATTTATAAGATTAGCTTACAATGGCTGCTTTGGAGTCAGGTACAGAAGAGTATAAAAGATCTGTCTAGTATTGGAGAGCTGAAGTATCCAGTTAAAGGCCTGGAGCTAAATCTAGCATATCATGTGAGTCCATATCAGAAGGTCAATGTGTCTGTAATTAAAGGTTGAAAGGTCTACATCCAAAATTAAATAATCTGCACTATAGGCCAGGAGATGACTCCAACTTGAAGGGGAAGTCTGAAGGTACTCCAAAGAAAGAGAAATGAGCTTTCTTACTTTATTTACAGATTATACAATGAAAGTGAGGGAGCTGCCCTAAGATGGGTTTTCTGTCTTTATAAGCTTCCTTCAGTCACACTCAGTACTGTGCTGATGCAATTTAGTTGAGGACTTCCTAGTCAACTTATTGTAATCCATTAACTGTCACATTCTTTCTTAGCTTTAACTCAAAATTAACAATGCTAATAGTAGTAGTGCTAAGTTTCTCTTGTGCTATATTGGTACTCTCCAACAGAGGAAAACCAGGAATATTTGTAATCAATGAAGTAAAATTTCATTTTTACTTCAATAAAAATAAATTGGTAAATTTTTCTAAGAATTGGATTTATGGTAATTGATTTTATAGAGTTTCTGAGGAAGAAGTGTCTTGTTTGGAGTATGAGTTGCAGAAATCAGGAACATACTTTAGATGATAGAATGCACTGAGCAAGAATACAGTTGTCAGTGGGAGAAACATGATTATTTCAGTTAGTTGAGAGAATATTTTATTATTTTTCAAATTGCAAATGAGTTGTGCTTTTTTCTGTTAAATATTTGTTTTCTTTTCATACAGTTAAAAAAACTTTTATCAAGGTGCCCACTGGACACATCCAGATCCAGCCCAGGCCTGGTTTGTGAGTGCGATCCTCCGCCTTGCTCTTAGGATCACTAAAGCCCCAGCCCAGGCCCAGCATGTGTGTGAAAGAGCTTCTGCTCCCCTGAACCTGTGGGACACCTCCAGAACCAGCCCAGGCCGGGAGTGTGAGTTAGACCTTCTGTCATACTCTGGGGAACACTCCACACCCAGCCCAGGAGCTGCGTGTGTGTGGGAGGGCTTCTACTACTCTGTGCATAACATACACCTCCAGACCCAACCCAGGGTCGGCATGTGATTGAGATCTTACATCTCGTTCTCAGAAATCTTCAAGACACAGCCCAGTTCCAGCATAAACTCCTGGTATGAAACTCACCAGCAGAAGTCACTGCAGAGAGGCTAGTGGCCAGAACTACCCAGCTAATTCAGAGCAAGACATCTTGCCAGAAGGGGATAGTGTGTTCACTTCCATGGGTTGCAGCAGGAAGAAGAGGACCACAGCAGCCAGACCCAGCCACGCACATCTGGCTGAGTACAAACTTCATAGATCTGGATCCAGTATCCTGAGATACATTGCTTGACCCTGATCCATAAGAGCATCCTTCTTATTTCTCTCTTGACTGAGGGGGGGGGGTAAAAGGTAACCAGGGAGAACTAGTCTGCCTGGAAGATTTTTTTAAATTAATTCATTTATTTATTTTATTGAGAAACAAATAACAATGAGATAGTTTCAAAACATTGTTGTCTTTGCAGTAGTTATTCACAATACAAGATGCAGACATGATATCCTGTCCAAGCACTATTAGTACAAATCTTACTTCTCATTGAATTAAGAGAAAATAGCTGCATATCTATCCTAACTATTTTGTATATGCAGATACAATATAGTCCTTCATTTCTATTCCCCTTTTTGGTTTAGTTTATTTTCCATAATTTTATTGAGAGATCAATAGCAATGAGACAGTTTCAAATCAAATTGGTAGGACAGTTTCACTAATACATTGCATACTCTCTTCATATTGGTTATTTGCTGTACAAGATGCAGACATGATATTCTATTTACAAACACTATTATGGGCTTCTGTA
>NW_004524894.1:745645-751416 GCF_000260255.1 Octodon degus | reverse complement strand
TATTCATATTACCACATATGTGCCTGCAAAATTAGAAAAAGAAAATATAGAAGAAATTAAGAAGAGTAAAAGGAAAAAGAATTGGCAAAAAACCAAGACAAAACAAATTAAGTAGTAAATGCTCTTTTGCATACACCAGGAGATATCCAGAGTAGAGTTTTTCAAACCATTCTGTCTACATACACAGCTATATCTCTTTGCCCTATTAACTCTCCTGGCTTCTACTCAACTAACTCTTTCATTTTGATAAATTTATTCTCTTTTACTAGTATTTATTGTACCCTCCAGATCCTATTTTCTCTTCCATGTTCTCCCACTGAGAAGACAATACGATGTTGGCACATACAGGTCTGACTTATGTCACTTAAGAGTATGGTGTGTAGTAGCATCCATTTACTGATAAGAACCTGAAATTTATCCTGTTTTGTAGGAGAAAGATACTCTACTGTGTAAAAATACCACTTCTTTATCCATTCTACAGCTGATGGGCATCTGGGCTGCATCCAGCATTTAGCTAGGACAAATTGCACTGCAATAAACGTGGGTGCACATATATTTTTTGTATGGTGTTTTCAGTTCTGGAATAATACCCAGGAGGGTAATAACAGAGTTGAATGAGACAGCCAATGATAGCTTTTTGAGGAATCTCCACACCGAATTCCATGGTGGTTGTATCAGACTGCATCCCCCCCCCAAAGTAGAAAAGTGTTCCTTTCTCTCCACAGCCCCCCCCCCGTCATTTGTTATTGGTTGACTTGTAGATAACAGCCATTCATTTTGGGGAATGGAATCTCAGTGTTGTTTTAATTTGCATTTCTTGAATGAACAGTGATATTGAACATTTTTCTGATATTCACTTGCTATTTGTATTTCTTAATCTGAAAAGCGCATATTCATCTCAGATGCCCATTCATGGATTCGGTCTTTGAATTTGGCAGGGCTGATTTTAAAGAATTCTTTATATGTTCTCTTTGGTCAGAGAGATAGTCATCTATATTTTTTTCCCAATTTCTGGGTTTTCTTTATACTCTGTTGGAGATTTCCTTTTAAATACAGAAACTTCAAAAACTGAGATCCCAGTTGTTGATTATTTGAAGTATTTCCTGTGGTTTTTTTTCCCCTTTTTCAGAACCAGGGATTGAACTCAGGCTCTTGCTCTTGCCAGGGAAGAGCTTATTCCACAGAGCCATCTCCCTGGCTCCATTTTTTCATTCATTTTTTTTGTTTGTTTGTTTCTTTTTTTTTTTCATGAATGCTCTACCTATAACTATGCATGAATAGTTCTACATATTTTATTTACCTACTGAAGATTTTAAATCTTTGTTCCATTTTGACTGTAGTTTTCTGCATAGTGATAGACATGGGTATAATTTTAGCCTTTGGC
Organism: Octodon degus; assembly: GCF_000260255.1. Taxonomy (NCBI): domain Eukaryota; kingdom Metazoa; phylum Chordata; class Mammalia; order Rodentia; family Octodontidae; genus Octodon; species Octodon degus. The sequence continues at coordinate 750,032 of NW_004524894.1, read as the reverse complement.
ATGGGGAAATTCACTTTTACCATAACTATTAAAGAGGTTATGTTTCCTTTTAGGGAATAAACTCAGCCTGTTTATCAAAGATAAAGTGGCTGAGTGTGTTTGTAGTTGTGGCTGCATCATCTAATCTGTTCCACTGATCTTCAGGTCTGTCTCTATGCCACTACCATGATTTTTTAACAGTAGCTTTATAGTATAAATTCAGGTCAAGGATTTTGATACTTCCTGCCTTTCCTTCGTTTCTCAGGATTGGTTTTGATATTCTGGGTGTCTTCTGACTCCAAACGAATTTGAGGAATGTTTTCTCTAGTGGTGTGAGTAATATTAATGATATTTGTAGCAGACAGAATGTTTTCCTAATGTATATATTTTTTAATTTATTGTAAATAATGGTGAGCAATGGTCAATAGTTTTATATTCCTTTAAAAACTAAAATAAAATGTTCCTTGGGATAAGAGCCCTCAAAATTAAACTGAGCACCTACTTTGATGATAACAATATGCAGTATAATAACTACTATTAATTTCCTATTCTTTTGTTTTTAAATTCTGTATCATTTTGTTCTTTTATTAACTTTAACACAATTTAAAAGAAAACCCAAAAATGATCCCTCAAGACAGATACTAAATCTGAAGTAAAAGCATAGCTTAACTGTTCCTAGAGCATCTACAGGAAAACATAACAATATGAAAACTTTGAACAAAAGAAAAACTTCACAGAAATCACTTTGTAAAAATAAAACAGTTATCCAAAAGTCAGAAAATAGAAGTAAGAGAACTCCAAATAGCCAAACTATCTCTAATATATATATGAAAATCTTGGTAATCTGATGATACAGTTTAGGAAGTCCAATTTTACCAAGCTGTTTATTTATTTTTAGTTTTTAGGGAAACGTCTACAGGGTGTTGAGGGTCTCACTACTAGCGCAGACTTATAGTGATCCACGAGTTTACAGCCTGGGATTACAGGCATGCACCACCACGCCCAGCGCAGTCTCTATTGCTGTCTGAGCAAGCCCTGGGGACAGAGCCAGCATGGCAGGCCAGTGGATCAAACCCTAGGCCCCTGCACCTGCTTGCAGGTGCTTTAATCTGCTGAGCTATTTGGCCTGCCTTTCATTTGATTTTTAATGTCAATTTAAAGTTGTCTCATGGACTGGGAGATGGCTCAGTAGAATAGGCGCTTCCCTGGAAAGTGCCAGGGCCTGAGTTCAATCCCTGGTTATGCCAAAATATAAATAAATAAAGTTGTCTCATGCTTGTGGGTGCACCTACATTGGGTGCATATATATTCATAATTGTTATCTCTTCCTCTTTTAGTTCTCCATTAAAAAGTATGTAGTTTCTTTCTTTATATCTTTGAATGATTTTTGGTTTGAAGTTGGCAATATCAGCAACCAGAATATCTATTCCTGCTTTTTTTCTGGTTTCCTGTGGCATGTAGAATTGTTCTCCACTCTTTGACTTTTACTCTATGAATTTCCTTTTGAGTTAAATGTTTTTTGTATACAGCATATTGCTGGATTTTGTTTCTTAATCCACTTTTCTAGTCTGTTTCTTTTGACATTTAAATTGAGACAGTTTATATTAATGCTCTCTCTCTCTGTCTATATATATATATATATGTTTGTCATTGTCATATTATTTTCCTGTTATAGGTTCCATACTTTTTCCATCTTCTTAATAACTTTTAGCTGTGTTCTTTTCTTTCTCTTTCTAGAATCTCTGTCAGTTCTCTCTGTGGGGCTTGTTTGGTCATGAATTTCTTCAGTTCTTCTTTGCCATGGAATAGTCTTATCTTGCCATTGAATTTGATAGTTAATTTTTCAGGGTACATCAATTTGGGTTAGAATTTTTTTCTTTCAGAACTTTACCTTAACATTACTACCAGACTGAATATGAAACTCCCTAGAAAATAGCATGGAATTGCTGTTTTCCAACCACCATTGATATTCTAAACTTTAAATCCATACAGAATGTGAAATAAACAATTACACATTTTTACATGTATATACAAAATAGGATAAATTTACAGCTACTTTCTCTTAAACCAATGAAAAGAAATATTTGTATAATATTGTTTAGACAAGATACCATGTCTGCATCTTGTCCTCAGAATAGCCACTACAAAGACAATATGCAATGTATTAATTATTGTAATTGTCCTACTAATAATTTTTGAAACTGTTTCAGTGCTATTTTATTTTTTCATTAAAATGAATAAAAAATTCAATAAGAATCTGAAATGCTTCACTCCAAGTTATTGGAGTTTGTGTTGAGAAATTTGCCATTACTCTTATGGACTTTCCTTTGTTGGTGACCTGTTTCTTTTCTCTAACAGCTTTTAATATTCTTTTCATTTGTTGAATTTCTGAGATATTGACTATTATGCCTGTAATATTATTGTGATTATGGCCATTTGGATTTGTATGTTCCGCACTTAGCTATATGTCCAATTCTTTTCTCGTGTTTGGGAAAATTTCTCCTAGTACTTCTGCAAAATAGTCTTATGTCATTTGTGCTTTCTCCTACTGTTTTAATGACACCTATTATTCTTGTATTATTTTTCTTTGCAAAGTCATGTAGCGGCTACATTATTCTTCACTGGTTGCTTGTTAGTTTTAAGAGATCTTTCCTTTCACATTCATTAGCTGCACTGTTGTATTTGAGGTCTGAATGTCTCTCTTCAGATTTATTCTAGTGGTTTTTGGCAGCTTTCAATGGAATTCTTAATATCCTGGATATCTATTTAAATCGTACTCATGCATTCTAATTCTCTCTTTTTTTTAAATTCAGTGTTTCCATCATTTTGTATTTTCCTCTGTATTTTGTGTTTTCTTTAGCTATGCTGAACAAGTCTTTCTGCATTGTTGTCATTTCTTTTTTACCTGAGCAATTATTTCTGATATTATTTCTTTTATAACTTATCAGATTTACTTCTTTTCTTCAGTTGCTATCATTTTAGAGTTTTCCAGAGTGTTATTTTCAATTTCTTGTGCTTCTTTTTCCCCTAGATTTGTTCTGGGTGGGCTGGAGTATTGAGATTGACCATCGCCCCTGTTTTTTTTTTTTTGCATTTTTGAACCTTAAAATAATCACCCAGACTTAGTAGTGGTGGGAAAGTGGTGAGGTGTGTGTCATTAATGTTTCCACTATTGTGTGGAGCAGGGTAGGACTCACCAACCTCTTACTAGAAGTTGGGGAGACTGGTTAATAATCAACAAATCTTCAGTGTAAGTGCTCAGGGTGGGCCAGCTTCCCAAGTATCCCATGGGCTGTCCAGAATTCTAGTAAGTTCTTAAAATGTAGGAACAGTGCCAGCACAATCTCCACTCCTATGCATTGTGGGTCAAATGATACAGCTTACCAGAGTCCTCTGGGCTGCCGTGAGTCCCTCTAATTTTTTCAAAGGTTGGACCAGTACCAGCACAAGCTCTATCTCTCTGTGCTGTGGAACAAGTTTCAGATATTGCCAGCACCCCATGGGATGCCTAGAGTACTCCACAGTTGTTTCATTGTTGGACCAGGCATTAGGAAATCTCTGTGCTTGTGTGCACTAAGCCCACAAATTGCAGCTTGCCAAACTCCCTTGAGCAGCCCAAAGTCCTCCTAAGTTCTTAAATGGTTGGACCACCACCAGCCTCTCATTCACTCTTAAAATTATTTTGGATCACCAATTCACTATAGTCTGCAATCTTATCATCCTTAATTTTTCTTTCTCTTTCAAGAAAAGTTTATTAATTTCTTATAGTTCTCCTTTCTCAGGATATTTCATAGTCACTGTCTTTGTAAGAACATTCTCATCATCAATCTTAATCCTTATCACTTCACAAAGTAGAGCTTCCCCCAATTCCATGCTGAACTTGAGCTCACTATGTATCTAAAACTGGCCTCAAACTCATGGCAATATCTTCATAGCAGTCTCCCAAGTGCTAATATATAGGAATTCAATAACATATCTGGTTGAGAGTGTCTCTTGTCTGATTTTTTTAAAGTCACATATGTATAAATTGTGTGCCCATATTATTTCTGCTGATATTCAAATTTTTTCATAAGACTATTTCTTCTTACTAATTTTGAAGAAAAGCCCAGTGATCCAGTAAGACTGAAAAACTCACTATTCTCTAAAGATATAAATTTTCTGTTGACTCAATCACCTTGATCTCATTGCTGGGACAAATACCTGACACCCAAAATGAAGGAAGGAAAGGAATATTTAGCTCAAAGTTACTGGAAGTTTCAGTGCATTCTTGGCTGTCTCAAAGGCAGAGTGGCACAAGGCAGAAAGCATCAACTTTATGGCGGCAGAACAACAACAATAGCAACAGAGAGAGAGAGAGAGAGAGAGAGAGAGAGAGAGAGAGAGAGAGAGAGAGAGACAGAGAGGGAGA
>NW_004524894.1:740705-745545 GCF_000260255.1 Octodon degus | reverse complement strand
GATATATAGTTGCATTCTCTTAATGAATAGAATGATTTTTTCTAATGGTGTTTGTAAGTAGGATCACAAGTCTGCATCTTGTACAGCAATCAACCACTGAGAAGAATGTATGCAGTGTATTATTTTTTGAAACTGTACTTTCGATTTGATTTACAAACACTATTAGAACAAATCATTCTATTCATTAAGAGAATGTAACTATATATCTAGCCTAACCATTTTGAATACACAGATACAAAGTGGACAATTGTCTGTATCCCCTTTTTTGTTAAGTTCCGTTATTTGAATATTATAGGTGTGTTAAATCAGAAAAAATATTCTAAAAGATTTCAGTAGTCCATAATAGTATTGGGTCTTCCACTTGACTGGCAATGTCAGAAATTGTTGACCTGAGTCCCATACAGCTCAAATAACACCATGGCTTTGCTTATACTTCGTTGTTATGCTTTTCTGCTGGATGGTTAACCTTGGAAGGCTAGGAAGAAAATGTTGGCTTTCCTTGGGACCCTTCATTTTCAAGGTGAATTAAGACTCAGTTGCCTAGGTCTTGCCTGGAAGGTTCCATGTACATCAACAGGATGTGATCAGACAGAACTTAGGGGAACTAACTTAAAAACAAATTCCATATTTAATATCTGCTCAGCTACACAGACATAATGTTATGTGTTACTTTTGAAAATACAAGAACATTAATTACAAAAGTTTATCAACTGGTAAATATCACTACCCATTACTAGTGTTAGTAATTGTAGTTCTGTAAACATAAAAATATAACTGACTTAACCATATAATATCCCTTGGATAAGAATTTTGGAAGGTGCTAACATTATAACTGCACCAAAGCTCTACCCCAAAGGTCATAGGAGAATGCTATACAAAAATACAAAGAGAAGGAGCAAAATTCAATCTCAGTTCTGGCGCCAACCCAGAAAAAATGAAGGAGACACTAGCATAGAAGAAAGTAGGAATCACAAAGCTGAAATATCTGAATGAATAGCTTCTAAAGTAAAGAAACAACACCAGAAATATATAAAGGAACTCAGATTAAAAATAACCTATGAAATAAAAAAGAAATCTCTAAATAATTTCTGAAGTGAAGCAACAGCTGCAGAAACATATAGAGGAAATCAGATCAGAAATAATCTCTGAAGTAAAAAGAAAAGAAAATATAGATATAATGAAAGAATTAATAAATGCTTCTAAAGAAGACATGGATAAAAAATTAGAATAAAAAATGGAGTCCTTGAATGAGCAATATAAGAAAGTAATAGATCATATGAAGCAGAGTCAAAGAGATATAGAGGAACTTAAAATCTCAATCACAAATTGCAAAACAGTTTGAATGAAAGTGAATATAGAGTTGCACATCTTGAAAACACTGTCACAACTGGTGAAAAGGTAAGAAAAGATCTCTTAAAAACAACTAGGATGCAAGAAAAAATAATAAAACATTGAGAAGACAGTGTAAGTTGAACACCGTGAGACTATTTGTAAGTAATGAGAAAGAAGGAGTTAATAGAAATGATATAAAAAAAATGGGCAGAAGTCATAGCAGAAAACTTCCCAAACAGGGAAATAATCTGACATTCAGTTCAACAAAGCATATAGAACTCCAAATAACATCAACCCATTTAAAAACACACCCAGACATACAACAGTCAAGATCTAAGAAATCCAGAACAAGAACAAAATATTAAATCCACTAGAGAAAAGAAACAGATCACATTGAAAGGAAATCTCATCAAAAAACTGGCAGACTTCTCTTCAAAAACCATGACGTCAAGAAGAGCATGTAGCAGAGTATTTCAACTCCTCAATGAAAACAATTTCCAGCCCAGACTACTATACCCTGCAAAATTCTCTTTCAACTTTGATGGAGAAGTGAAATACATTCATGACAAAGAACAAATAAAGAATTTCATGATGACACAACCAAACTTATACAAACTACTAAAAAATTACTTTAGAAAAGGAACAAAATGACCAGAATTCCATGAAAGAGAACAGAAAGAACCTAGCGAATATAACAAACAATTTAACACACGAGAAAAAGGAATAAACAACAGCAGGTAAATATCACGTCAATTGTAAGTCAATACATCTCAATTATAACCATCAATTAAATGCACTCAATTCACTAATTAAGAGAAATAGACTGGCACAGTGGATTAGGAAGCAAAATGCAACATTATGCTGTATTCAGGAAACACACATACCTTGTAAAGAAATTCATAACCTGAAAATCAAAACATGCAAACAATACTACAAACTCCAACACCTAAGAAAAAAGCAGGTTTAGCAATCCTGTACACCAACAGCCTCAAAAACAAACCAAGAAAGAACACACAAAATAAAGAAGGCCACTACATAGTGGTAGGGGAACCATTCAAGAGAAAGAGGGAGCACAAATAAATATGTACTCACCAAACATGGGAGCACCCAACTATACAAGATAAATCTTACCAAACATGAAATATCTAATAACAAATACCACAGTCTTGACAGGAGAACTTAACACTCCTTTATTAAAAAAACATAGGTCAAGCACACAAAAAATGAATAAATAAGTAGCAGATCTGAAACAGAACTTGGAAAAAATTGACTTAGTGGACATACAAGTAGTGTTCTATCCAACCACAGCTGAATGCACATTTTTTTGCAGCTGAACATGGGATATTTTTTTTTGCGGAACTCAGGCCCTTGTGCTTGCCAGGGAAGGGCTTATACCACTGAGCCATCTCCCCAGCCCCATGGGACATTTTTGTAATATAGACCACACATTATTCCATAGGCCATGCTTAAGTATATGCAAAAAACCAGAAATTATCCCAAGCATTTTATTTGAGCACAGTGCAATAAAACTAGAAATAAATGACAAAACAAATGAGAAAAAAACATGAATACATAGATATTAAACAATGCCAACTTCAGGAACCAGTGGGTCACAGATGCAATTAAACAAGAAAATGAAAAATATCTACAATTCAATGAAAATTCAATCACAACTTACCGAAATTTATGGAATGCAATGAAAGTAGTACATAGAGGGAAATTTATTGCTGTGTACTCACACATTAGGAAACCAAAACAAGAAGAAATAAGTACTGTAATGTGGTACCTCAAACTTTGAGAAAAGGGAGAGCAAACCAAACACAAAGACCAAAGATGGGATGAAATTATAAATATTAGAGCAGAAATTAATACAACGGAGATGAAGAAAGCATTTCAAAGAATTAACAAATCAAAATGCAGTTTTTTTGAAAGATTAAATAAAATTGATAAGCCTGTAGCTAACCTCATCAAAAAGAAGAAAGAAAAAACTCAAATACAAGGAATAACAAAGAAAAGGGTGAAATTACCACAGACCCAGTGGAAATTCAGAAGATCATAAATAGCTACTTTTAGAATGTTTACTCTCACAGATTTAAAGACACAGAAGAAATGGACAGAACTGCATGAAGAATATATAAGAATTCTCAATAACTCAATAGAAGCTCATGAAATTTGAAATGTAATAAAAAACCTACTGACAAAGAAAAGTTCAGGTCTTCATGGATTCACAGTTAAATTCTATAAGAAAAAATTATATCTTCTACAGAATACATAATTCCAACACTCCTCCAACTCTTCAATTAAACGGAAAAGAAAAAAAAAATCCCCCCAAAATCATTCCTGGAGGAATGCTGATGTCAACAGCAGAGAAAGATGCAACTCAAAAAGAAAAATAAAGGTGAATCTCTCTCATGGACATAGATTCAAAAGCACTCAATAAAATTCTATCCAATAAAATACAGCAAATCATCAAGAATATTATACAACATGACCAGGTATGACTCATACCAAAGATGCAAAGATGGTTAAATATATGTAAATATATTAATGTAATGCACTGTATCAATAGAGCTAAATTCAAAACCAAAGGATCACCTCAATTGACGAGATAAGGCTTTTGAAAAAGTCCAATACTCATTGATTCTCAAAGTCCTACATAAAATTGGAATAGACAGCCTGTATGAAAATCTGATGGATGCCATCTATGACATCCCAATAGCTAACATAATTCTAAATGAAGAAAAACTGAAACATTTTGCTCTAAGATCTGGTAAAAGAGAAAGATATCCTCTATCAACACTCCTATGCAATATACTTCTGGAATTCTGAGATAGAACCATTAGACAGAAGGCACAAATAAAAGGAGTAAGAATAGGATATAGAGGAACTTAAAATATCATTAATTGCAGATGACATGACACTCTATTTAGAAGACCCAAAAATGTCCATGAAGAAGCTACTAGAATTAATACCCAAATTCAGTAATATAGAAGGATAAAAAGTGAATACTCAATGCTCAATAGCATTCCTCTACACAGATAGCAAACACACTGATTGGGAAATTGGAGAAACAATACCTTTTACAAAAGCACAATAGAAAATGAAATAGTTAGAAATCAATATAATTAAAGAAGTAAAAATTCTATAAAATAAAAAATTACAGTGTTTTGAAAAAAGAGATTGTGGAGGATTTCAGAAAATGGAAAGACATTCCCTGCTCCTGGTTAGCAAGAATCAACATTGAGAAGATGGCCATACTCCCAAAATAGCTGTACAGATTTAATGCAATCCCTAACAAAATACCACCATTATACCTCTCAGATCTAGAAAAAGTATTCCTAAAATTTATTTGGAACCAGAAAAGACCTAGAATGTCAAAGGCAATCCTGTGCAATAAAGACAAGGCAGTAGGCATTACAATTCCTGACTTGAAATTATACTACAAAGCTACTGTGATAAAATCAGGATGGTATTGACAAAAATATACCTAAGGAAGAATTGAATAGAT
>NW_004524894.1:736790-740605 GCF_000260255.1 Octodon degus | reverse complement strand
AGAGAGAGAGAGAGAGAGAGAGAGAGGCTCTCTGTAGAGACCTGAGAGAATGTTTTCCCTCCATGTGACTCTCCTTAGGCACACTCTACATCATCAATTGATCACTTTCCTCTGTGGCCCTATTATCTCCTTGATCAGAAAATTTGGGACACCACTGAGTTACAGAATGTTGCAGTACAGTTTCTCTTATGTCTTGAGTCTTCATTGACCTTGAAGGGCTAGGGTCAAAATGTTGGCTATTCTTATAGCCCTCATTTTTTCTAATATTTTGGGTTGGAAACTTAAGCTGTTAACCATCTAGAAGAGCTTAATAATATTATTACCATAAAACATAGGCTGTTGGGCTTGAAATCAGTATCTGTCTGAATATCAAATGACTTAGAGCTCGGAGCAAGTATTATATTTTATGACAAGATCTTGTCATTAAGTTGCCCAGGCTTGACTTGAATTAAAAATCTGCCTGTCTCAGTCTCCCACAGTACTGGGATTAGAGGGATCTACCACCATATGTGTCTACTTACAGTTAATTGGCCTGGTCTTCTGGTTGACATTCCTTAATTTTTTTTTCTGGAACTGGGGAGTGAACTCAGGCTCTTGCACTTGACTTTCCTTGATTTTGTTAGTGTGTGACTTATTCTTGACACTTTTGTGAGCATTGTCTTATGCTCTTATGCAGAGACCAATTCCTTTATTATTTTTGATGTACTTATTGGGGGATAATGATTTAGGTGATAAAAATCAGCTTTGCATCTCCATTTTCATAAATTTTTTGTTATGAGTCATTCTTTGGATCATTATTTAATATTCAATTCTTTCCTCTAAATTTTCCATGGATAGACATCACACTGACTCAAATAACACAATATTTTGAATATTTAGTGCTTTCAAGTAAATAAAACCTAAAAGGTGAGGTATTGTTAATTTTTCTTACAGTACTGAAATAAAATGTGCCAAACAGTTAGAATTTTGTTACAAGAAATGTTTGATGTTAGAACATAATACAAGAGAATAAGGGATTTTTTACCTTGGAGTAGTTCTCACCTCCCTCAGTGCTATAACAGTAAAATGGCTCAAGAAGTTAAAAGCTGCCTCTTGGTGGTTAGCTATCATAAATTAAAAAATCTTGGGAACTCTAAAGGTTCTTCTCTCTCACACAGCTTAGAGCTTGTGGTAGTATAAAAACAAAAGCAGTAAGTGCTTAAGTAAATAAAATATATTAATCAACACCGATTGGTAATTTTCTTCTAAGAAATGTTCTAAGTAGCGATAAATACCTACTAAGTGGTCATCTTTCTTGTGTTTTTATGTATTTGATATAATGTCTCACTAAGCAGAACTGATTCATAGTGATCTTCCTGTCTTCAGCCTCCCCAGGTCAGGGATTACAGGCACGTACCACCATGCCCAGTGCCCAGTCTAATTGGTCAGCTCAGTGCACCCAGGGGACAGGTCAGCAAGTCCTGTGGTGTTGGGGATCGAACCCCTGTCTTCTGTTCCTTGTGGTAATTATTTTGTGTTTTAAATACAGCTCCAAGCATTGTAGTTACTATGTAGCAATGAATCCTTATTATAAAGAAATTTTGCTAGTTCTGCTGGCTGTATCCCAATTCCTTTAGTAATTTTTGCTCTACCAAATCTAAATGAATAACAAAGCGTGTTCTCAGTGTTACTCAGCTCCCACATATCTCCACCCACTCATCTTCTGTTTTATAACTAAAAAAAAACTATGTACACTTTTGAGTATCTTATGGAGGACTATATTTAGAATTCTATACTGAGATGTTAACACTTTTCTTACAAATATACTGCAATGTCAAAATTGGCCATTTTATTTTCTAAAACTAGTCAAAAAACTACTTTCCCTTTATAGATTAATTTGGCATCACTTTAAATAGAGGAAATATTACTAAAATATTTTGAGCTTTCACTATGATGTTGCTCTTGTTTTGAATATCTTAGTGTTAAAAAATGAAGTGCTATACCTCTTCCAAGAAGTCAAGATATAAAACAGAATACCATGAGAACTTTGATTCATTTATGTATGCAGAATTCCCAGTGTTTAAAATATTTGAGCCAACCATAAAGTATAGCAAAAAAGAAAAAGAATTAGCGGCAATTGGTCTTCAAAGAATAATGCAGGGTCAGGAAAGAAATTAGCACCACTTATCTAGAAAGTGATTATGTATAGTGGTGAACTTTCAGGTCCAGAAAATATAAAAATAACCCCAATGGGGACAGAAATGTTCTATTTCAGAAGAAATTAATATTAACAAGTACATATTTTAAAATGAGTCTAAATTTCTGTTAGAATTGCACATTTTTAATCTAATGTTGCTACCTTACCTGATTATATTTGTATATGTACTTATTCAATTTTCCTTAATATTCATATCTGTTTGGCAAAAAGAAGACTGAAAATATATGCATCCACAGGAATTAACTCATCTGCATACTTAAAAGAGTATAAACTTTGTCTCCTTGTGATGGGATGCTAATGTATTTATCAGTTTGGTAGAGCTATATGTCAAGGTAAATATAGTTTTTCACTAATGGCTTTAATTTTCAACTATCACATCATGCCAACTAAATTCAGTTAGTAGTTTTTGAAGTGCTCTGGAAACATTTTTCTACACAGATTCATTTATGACTTTTCTTTTACTATAACATGACAAGAACAAGTGGAGATTCAGAATCAGGAAGCAAGATGGGGCCTATGCCTGGATAATTACAAGTGGAAATGTGGAAGTTAAGGTATTTATCCCTAAACTATCTTGATGAGATTGCTGCTGCAGGTAGATAGAGGTGATAATATGTTGAAGGTGGCTAGATGTCGAAGGTGCTAGTGGTCCTTAATTGACTTGACATAATTTTTGCTCTAATTAAATTTGTGAAGGACAGGGAGGAAAACCAAAGGTGTGGTCTAGTTAAGCAGATAAACAAAATGATACCAACTGAAGTTTTGGTAAAAAAAGTTATTATCTCACTACTTAAGTCAGATGAAAAAATATTAACACAGGAGACCTAAACTTTAAATTTCTCACAACTATTTTGATACCAGGAATCAAATTAGTACCTTGCACTTACTTGGCAGATACTTGTGCCACTGAGCAAATCCCTGGCTCCTAAATTTTAAATTTCTAAGTAAAATTAATTATCACTGTAGTGAAAACTAATTAAAGGAACTAATACCTCCAATGTAACTATAAACCTGACGGTCTAACTTTAAAAAATATTAATAGTTCAAACAGTATGTGTTTATAGGTGTAGAAAATAGCCTTTAATAAAGAAATGCAAGAAAAATGGCAATTCAAGATTTTTATTAGCTTAATAAAGATAGTGATTGTCTATTACCTAAAATAAGTAGAATGTCATTATTTAAAAGAGTTAAAAATCTTTGTATAAGAGAACACCAATTATTCTTATAAAAGACACATGTGTTCTAAATCCCTTGGAGGAAGTATTCCAAAACTTCTTTCAAGTTTAAGAAGTCCAGAGACTGGTAAAGAAAGTGCAAATAATTTAGAATAAATGACTATTTTATTGCCATTGTGGGAGGGAAATATGACTGAACTATTTAATAAAGTACAAGGTTCATTTAAAGAATCCTCATGATTCATCTGCATTTATTTTTTATGTCATAAACCACTCATAAAAGAAGTGACAAAAACGGTAATGATAATGAGGAAGATATGAGTATATAAATATAGTGACTGAGAAAAATTTTTCGAAAGTTAATGAAAGCATAGATTTAGATAATAAATGTGAGTTTGTTATATATTCATAAATATATATGATATATCTTAATTCTTGATCCA